>NC_052478.1:15163807-15463807 GCF_009730915.1 Dioscorea cayenensis subsp. rotundata
CCCTCTCCAACCTAGCTTTGTCTAACGCTCGTGGTGTGTCACTCACTCACAAGGTTACCAACAAGAACTCTCAACCCTAGTGTCACTCTAGGGGAAATGTTCATACAATCAAGCATTCAAGGTTGGAACTCACAATAAACATCAATTTATTGAAAGCATAATAAAGAAGTTCAAAGAAACGAATACATCCTAGGGTTCACAATCACCCAAGTACCCACTAGGGGTTTAGCTCTCCATGGAGCTAAGTAAAATCAAAGAAATCGAATGTAAAAGCAATGAATCCATAAAGAAAGCCCCTCGATGGTCGTGTCGATGGTCTTGTGGAAAGTCCTCTACTCGTCGTCCAAGGATTCCTTCGTCCGGCATAGGATACGCCTCGATCGAAGCTCCCCTACCAACCTTCTTCCTAATGGAATCACGATGTCAGAGTCGTAGAACCTCTCCAAAACCTTGGCCAATACCCCTCGAAACCCTAGCCGAAGCCCTCTCGCAAGTTGGGGAAAAGATGGAGAAAAGAATACCAAAATCGGGGCTGAACCGGCTTTAAATAGGGCTGGAATCGGGCAACTCCACGGGCGTGGACGGTACACGTGCCCGTGCTGAATTTCCACACGGGCGTGGATAATTTCCACACGCCTGTGTGGATTCTCTGTTTCTCTGATTTCTCGGCCGGCTGTGAACAGTGCTGCTACAGTAATTGCTACAATGCTCTGCTACAGTCTTCGACCTGAATAACTTCCCAATTCCATACTTTCATCGGGGTAACGCAAACGGGCACACGTTCACGTCTTGAATCACTTGCTTCTTCAATGATATACAATGTTGATGGGGTTCTTGTTCTTATATGCATAGGTCGGAATGCTCGAGTGTGACTGCCTTTGTGCCCCTCCAAATGGATGTGATCACTCGAATGCGAGGAGGTTGGCACACACTCTAGCATCTCACACCTGTCCTATGTCTTCGCGTTTGAACTTTAGCAAGATCTCCTCCAAAATAAGTGCATTATGATCCACATTGGCCTATTTCCTTCATACTTAGCCTCACAGCCCTACCTGCGCAAAAGTAACATAAAAACACACATATTAATGTAAAAACCTGGGAAAAGTAATGCTCAACATAAGGAATGAACGCTTCGCATTCATATCGCACAAGCACTTATCAAGATTCGAAAGGCACTCAACATCACCATCTCAAAATGCCTTGACCATGTCAAGAGCTTAGAGGAAACCCTCCAACCTGAAGTCATTCATCTTAGGGAAGAACTCTCAAGGGTCATCATAGAATTAAAGGCCGAATTAAATGAAGTACGAGAGGAACTCATATTATGCAAGAGGACGATTGCCCATGGTGGAAGTGTCACCATTCCAACCACCGTTTCAATGTCCTCGAAGGTTGATGTTCCAAGACTGGAAGCCTACAATAGGCCAAGGAATGCAAAAGGCATCGACAACTTCTTATAGGGGCTACAACAATACTTTGTCAATTAACTCTTTTGGTGAAATCAAGAAAGAGCTTAAGAAGCAATTCAACCCCAAAAATACTGAGAATAAGGCAAGAGCCAAGCTTTGTTGACTTTCTCACAAAAATAGCATCCAAGACTATGTGAAGGAATTTTCCGAAGTACTCTTGGAAATCTCTAACTACCCCAACAAGGAAGCTCTATTTGCCTTCATAAATGGACTCCAACATTGGGTGAGAATGGAGGTCCAAAGGAATGGTGCCCAAGATCTCGCCACCACCACCATTTCCATCAACGAATCTCTCATTGATTTCAAGAAGCCGGAGAACCCCAAGTCAAACAAAGACAAGGGATACTGATAAGTGCTTGTGTATAAGAATACAAAGTATACTTTTCTTACATTGAGCATTGCTTTTATCAGATTTTATAGCTCATTCATGTGTATTTGTGTTCTTTTGTGCATTTAGGGTTGTGGAGACAAGTTTGGAAGACAGGAAGCAAAAAGTAGATCATGGACGTGATTGTTGATGAAGTTCTTGGATCGAACAAAGGTGAAGACACTAGTTGTGCTTAAAGACATATGGGTGTGTGCCCACCTCCATTACGCTCAAGTGAATACACAAAGTGGAGGAGCACAAAAGCAGTCACACTCATATTTTTCGACTTGTGCAACATTATTAAGAGCTTTGTCAATGTGATTTCATTAAAGACACAATATGATCTACCACATGGATGTGTGCCCATTCATGTGGCCTCGATGAAAAGAGTGAATTCGGGAGCATTCCAGTGAAGCACTGTAGTAATTACTATACCAAAACATTATAGCAAAATCACTGTAGCAGTTACTGTCCACAGTGCGCAGGAAATGAAGATCTGTAAATTCCATACACCCGTGTGGATGCCCGATTCCAGCCCTATAAATACCGCTTTGAGTTTTATTTGGGAATCTTCTTCCTATCTTTTGCCCATCTTCTGGGAAGAGTGTGGCTAGGATTTGGACAAGCTTTTGCTTGGTTTTAGAAGCGGTTCTACGGTATTCAACATCGAGTTCCTTTAGAGGAGAACTATTGGGGGAGTTTTTGTCGGCATTGATTCGGCAATGTGTGCCCTAGGTTTGACAAGAGAACCTTTGGAGAAGACCAGGAGACTCCGTAAGACCATCGATATGGGCTACAAGGGGGTTTTATCTATGGATTACTTGAATTTACTTCCAATTTCATTGTTGATTGTTATTGCTCCATGGGGTGCTTGAACTTGTATCTAAACCCCTAGTGGGTGCTTGAACTTGTAAACCCTAGGATGATTTTGTTTCAATGACTCTTATTATGCTTATTTAATTGATGCTTTAATTGACTTTTAACCTTGAATGTTTTTTGGATTGATTCTCCCTTAGAGTGACACTAGGGTTAAAATCTATCTTGGTAATCCTTGTGAATGAGTGACATTTCATTAGGATTAGATAAAGCAAGGTTGAAGATGGTCGAGAGGGTGACTCAAGAGGTAGCGGAACGTCCCCTTTCTCTTGCGATGTTATTTATCCTACCTCCACGTTCCAAGAGTTCTTTGAGGTCACGATAGAGTGAAGTGCTAAGAAACAAACTCCACTGGGACGTAGTTGCACGAGCAATAGAGTGAAGTGTTGAAGTAATCCTTAGTGCTAGGGCTTAATCGTGACTAGGGGTCTTTCGCTTGGAGCAAAGAGTTAGATCTATATTAGGGAATAGGGTTTATCACTTGGAATCCCTAAAGCTTCAAGCAACCCTACACAGTGTGAGGCGTCGAGAGTATCTTTTTCCGCCGGGGTATAGTATAAGGGTTAGTCACGGTTGGCTTTAGGTTTAGGACCATGTGTCTTTGGATTTCCATGACTCTTTAAACTTTAATTAGGAGGCATAATGATTAGTCTTGCACTTGAAACAATAGTCCTAGGGTGAGCAATGTCCGAGTACCCCATCTTCCCATCGACTACCTCTCCTTATTCCTATTGCTTTCTTTTCTATTTTCTTTATTTTTATTCGCACTTATATTGTTCCCTCAAATCACACATTGGTTCACTCTATAGCTAAATAGCATTACTACTTGCTTCTTAACAACTATTCCCTGTGGATAAGACTACCCACTCACCGGGGTACTTTATTACTTCGACAACCCGTACACCTGCGGTACACACACGCAAGGGGTGTGTCAAGTACAAAGGCAAGAATGGAGGAGAGAGAAAGAAAGAAAACTTCTCCAAATTCGACTAAGTTAAGGAGGGACATAATACGCCAGAATATAAAGAATGTCCTCTCCTTAAATGCTACTTTTGTGATGGACCTCATTTTGCTAGGAATTGTCTCAAAAAGAATAAGATCTCCACCTTGGTAGAGGAAAAGATTATGAAGAGAAGAAGATGGGGTCCTTGCAAATTATAGATGCCATTAAAGCCAAGGTAGAGACCAACTCTGAGAGGAAAGGACGCTTGTTTGTAGAAGCTGAGTTGAAAGGCCTTGTGAAGGCCTCAGTCAACACCTGTACCTCCAACAACTTCCTTGAAGTAAAGGAAGTCAAAAGGTTGGGGGTCACTTACAACAGGAAGCAACGGTGACTCAAGACCATCAACTCCGGATACTTGAATAATATAGTAGTCTATAGTAAAACCTTTGACGAATGCATCTGACACTTACAAAAAATTTTCCAAGTTTTAAGGGACAATGAATTATTTGTAAAGAAAGAAAAATGTGAGTTTGTAAAGCCGGAGGTCTCAATTTTGTGACATGTGTTCAGATATGGGAAGATCAAGATCGACAAAGCTAAGATTCAAGCCATTGAGTCTTGGGAGGCACCAAAAAGAGCTACGGAACTATGGAGTTTTCTTGGCTTTGTGAACTACTACCGCAAGTTCATCCGGGGACATTCTTCCATTGTTTCCCCACTCACCAACCTACTCAAGAAGAACAAGGCATGGGAGTGGAACATGGCATGCCAAGAAGCCTTCATCATGTTGAAACAAGCTGTGATAGAAGAACCCATACTCGTGCTTCCAAACCATACCGAACCCTTTAAGGCATAAACCGATGCTTCTGACTTTCTTATTGGTGGTGTATTGATGTAGGAGGGACACCCCATTGCCTTTGAAAACTGGAAGCTTAATGATATGGAGAGTGATAAGTGCTTGTCCGATAAGAATGTGAAGTGTTCTTTCCTTATGATGAGCATTACTTTTATCAGGTTTAAGTGCTAATACATGTGTATTTGTGTTCTTTTGCACATGTAGTGTTGCGAAACTAAATATTGAGAAAAAAAGCCAATGTAGATCGTGAATGCACTATTTGATGAAATCTTGTGAAGGAACAAACACGAAGACACAAGTCGGGCTCAAGATATGAGAATGTGTGCCAACCTCCAGGTATTTGAGTGAGTACAATGATATGGAGGGGCACAAAGGCAGTTATATTCGAGTATTCCAATTTGTGCATTGATAGCAAGATCTTCACCAATGAGGCTGTTTATTGAAGAAGCGACACGATCTGCGGTGTAAACATGTGCCCGTTTATGTTACCATGATGAAAAGCATGGATTCGGGAGTGTTTCTGGCCGGTACTATAGCAAGTTTATTGTAGCAATTTACTGTAACAGTACTATTTACAGTTGGCTGAAAATGTGATTTCCAAAGAATCCACACGGGCGTATGGAAATTCCCCACCCCGTGTGGATGCCCGATTCCAGCCCTTTTAAACTGCGATTCAGCCCGATTTCAGCATCCTTCTTTCCATCTTTTCTCCAACTTTGGAGAGGCTTGCGGCTAGGGTTTAGAGAGGTATTTGCAAGGTTTTTGGAGGGGTTCTACGCCTTTGACACCATGATTCTCTTGGAATATAGCTGTTGGGGGAGCTTTCGTCGGCACTGATCCGGCGAGGTGTGCCCTAGGCTTGATAAGGGGACCTTTGAAGAAGGCGCGGCCACTCCACAAGACCATCGACACAACTATCGAGGGGGTTTTCCTATGGACTATTTGTTTTTACTTTCAATTTAACGATTGATTGTATCTTGCTCCATGGAGAGCTAAACCCCTAGTGGGTACTTGGATTGGTGAACCCTAGGATGTATTTGTTTCATTAAACCTTTTATTATGCTTTCCTTAATTGATATTGAGTTCCAATCTTGAATGCTTAATTGTTTGAATAATCCCTTAGAGTGACATTAGGGTTGAGAGTTCACCTTGGTAACGCTTGTGAGTGAGTGACACACCATCAAAGTTCGACAAAGCAAGGTTGGAGAGGGTTGAGCCCTCCGATGTGATTTATCCTACCTCCACATTCCAAGAGTTCTTTGCGGTCATAGTAGAGTGAATGTGCTAAGGGATGACCTCCGCTGGATATTATTATAGATTTTAGCACTAAATTAAAATCCTAATGCTGTAAAAACTAATTAATTCTAATTTTTAGTTTGTTTTGTAGCAATGGTGTACTTCATCTACAAATTTATCATAGAAAGTAGTTTAGAATTATTATATGTTTTATAATAATGTTTGGGCATTTAAGTATAAATTCATATATTCAAAGTTTTGTACATTTGGATGATTTTTACTTTTATACAATATTAAAGATTTATTATGCTAGTGTGACAATATTTTGCCACTTAAAATGTGTATTTTGTGATGAACTTGTTATGGAAACATATCAATTTAATATTTTTCACAAAATCTATTACACAATATGGTCACTAATGCAAATTAAATTACTGAACTATGAATTTTATTCATGACTGATAAAAATAACACAATTGATAAAAAAAAATTGTGTCACTATTTTCAATCATTTTAGTGTCAACAATATTGTCACAATAAAATGGACTATTATAACCATTTATTCATTATTATTGTGTATTTATCTATATTAACAATGTTGTCACAATAAAATGAACTACTATGACCTCTTACTCATCACTACTGTGTTCTTTTCTATCTCAACAATATTATTACAATAAAATAGACCATTGTGACCATTTATACATCTCTATATTATATTTTTCTGTGCCAACAATATTGTCACAGTAAAATCGACTATTGTAAAAGGTTATTTGTCACTATTTAGTATTTTTCTAAATCAGAAAAGCCTTTACAATAAAATCGACAATTGCAACCACATATTCGTCACTATTTTTTTTATGTCAACAAAATCGTCCCAATAGAATGAACTATTGTGACTAATTTGTTTATCACTATTTAGAATTTTTTTGTGCCAACCAAATTAACATAAATAGTTAAGGGAATTGTACCCACACCGCTTTGTCACAAATACTAAAATTTTTAGTGTTGTGAAATTGGTCACAAAATTATGGAGTAATTGTGACCAATTGTTTAAAATGGACAATCTTATATTAGTATCGAAGGTACTTGTGACAAGAGGTGACGACTTCTAAAATTTGCTACTATTATTAATTATTACTAAAATTACTGCTCTTAGTAATAACTTTTGTTATTACTAAAAACCCAATTTGTGATTACCATGAGAATGCATGAGTCTACTGATCACACTAATAGCATAGGCAATGTCAGATTGAGAATGGGACAAATAAATCAACTTACCAAATAAGCTCTAATATCTTTCTTTATTAGTTTTCTTTTGATTAGAATATTCTCCAAGTCTTGATTCTAGATAATCAATGTATTAATAGGTTTATAATACAATAGTCCAACTACTGCTAAAAGGTCAAACATTTATTTACACTAAGATAAGAAAATGCCTTGTGTTGACCTTGCCACTTCAATTCCTAGAAAATATTTTAGACTTCCTAAGTTCTTCATCTCAAATTCAGCTACTAGTTGATCTTGCAACTTAGAGATTTCATCTTCATCATCTCATGTGATAATTATATCATCGACATAGATTACCCGAGCCATTACTTGTTTAATCTGATGCTTCAAGAATAATAGCTACATGATCTGTAATGCTTTGTCAATAACCATACTTCCTCATAAGTTGGGTAAATCTGCCAAACCAAGCATAGGGTGACAGTTTCAGTCCATAAAGAGCCTTTTGTAACGACCAATCCAAGTGAAATTTTTCATATACTCCTCCTCAAGATCACTATGCAAGAAAACATTATTTACATCGAACTAATGTAACGACCAATCCAAATTGGTTGCAAGAGACAACAAAACTCTAACTCCGTCTAGTTTTGCCACCGGTGAGAATAACTCCTAATAATCTATGCCATACATCTTTGTGTATCCCTTCATAACAAGCTATGCCTTATACCATGCGATTAACCGTCTTGTACTTGATTGTGAAATCCCATTTGCATCCCGTATTTTTTTTACTCTCTAGTAGTCAGACTAAGGTCCATGTTTTAGTTTTCTAACATTTCATCCTCGATGGCTTGAGTCTACTTCAGATTCATAAAGGTACACTGCAACAAATTTTATTTTTAGTGATAATAAAAGTTATCACTAAAAACAATCATTTTAGTCACAATTAGTAATAGTAGTAAATTTTAGAAGTCATCACCTCCAGTCACAAATACCTCCGATGCTAATACAAGAGTGACCATTTTAGACAAATGGTCACAATTACTCTATATTTTTGTGACCAATTTCATGACACTAACTAATTTAATATTTGTGACAAAGCGATATAGGTACAATAACCTTATTTATTTATATCAGTTTTGTTGACACAAAAAAAATAATTAATTGTGACGAATAAAGTGGTCACAATAATTTTTTCTATTGTGTCAATTTTGTCGACACAAGAAAAATGCTAAATTGTAACGAATAAGCTATCACAATAATCTATTTTATTGTCACAATATTATTGACACAAAAAATACAAGAGTGACAACATTTTTTTGTCAATAGCAATATTTTTATTAGTGACCAATACTTCATCACTAATGTTATTTTGAGATATTGTTATGTGTTTATATTGTCACAAATAAAATTATTAATTTAAAAATAATGTTGTCACTAAAATAAAATTTATGTTAGGCTAATTTTGTCACTAATATAATAAATTTTTTGTGATTAATTTAAAGTTATATTTTAGATGCTTTTGTCAAGACAAATTTTTAGTAGTAAAAATATTGTCACACAAGCAAATAAAGTATTTAATATTATATGAAAATAAATAAATATCATCAAGATATACAAAATTCAAAATTTGAGCATATAAAATTGAAAATTTTAATATCCAAAATACAATTATAAAATTATCCTTTTAAAAAAAGAAAAAAGATTGTAAAATTATACTAAATTTGCAGATGAAGTACTCATTTATGCATTTGAATCTTCTCTTTTGCTTTTGAGCCTTAACTTCTGCTAGAATTTGACTCATTTGTTGAGACTTCGATGTTATTCACTTTCCTTGATACTTATTCTGCACATTTAGGGAGAAAAAAGAGTCTATTGAAATAATTTTAAAAATTAAAAATTCTAATTTAATTACAACTTTCATATCATTATTTTTTTCAATTGAGACAAGTTCCGTGTTGCATTTGGCTTTTTTGATCTTCAATAGATAAAAAATCATAAAAAAAAATCACATAATCAAAATCAAAACAATATATTTCTATGATGAACCTGAACCTAAGATTCAAAGTATCGAAAAAGAAAAACTAATAAACAATCATCATTGAAAAAAATTCAATAAACCTAGCTTCGAAGATTAAAAAAGATAAAGCAAAAAATTAATTATCTTTTATCCATTGCATAAACTAAGCAAAATGATTTAAGGAAAGAAAAATAAGCAAATCTTGTGGCCATCAATAACATGTACCTTTACATCAAAAGCTAATTAAGTCACTTTAATACTCCGAATCAAATTAATGAAATAGAACCGTTGCCATCAATCTCCATAGACACATAATTACTCGAGGCTTCACTCTTTTTATATGTTAAGTTCATTGAGGATATATATCTTTTTATATTTTAATTTTTTTTTAAAAAATTATATTATCTAGATTTTGTTTTCTGAGATTTGGTAAATCTCTATTTAATTTTAATTTTTAAAATATTTCTCTAATACTATAAATCCTAGGTATAATCTAAATTAAAAGCTTGCTTTCTATCCCTTAAATTATCAATTTTGAGAATTTGGTAAACAATAACAACTTGCAAAACAATGAATTTGGAGAATATTTTCTTACATCGATTTTTATCTCATATTTTTACAAATATTTTTAAAATTTGAATAGTTTTTTTTTAAAAAAAGTTTATCTATACACACACATATCGAATTTGATCCTAAAAATTATTAAACATACTTTAGGGTTTTTTGTGACAATATTTAGTAGATATTAATAGTTGAATTTTTTGTGACAAAAAATGTGATCACAAAAAAATAAAAATGTCTAACGGCGAAGAACACTTTCATCACAATAAATGAAAATATTATATATGACATTATAGGTATATTTATAGTGACAGCGTAATTGTGAGAGATCCTAAATCATTACAATTATAATAGTTTTAGTGACAAAAAAATCATCACAATTAACTGAAATAATAGTGTTAATTAAAACTTTTTTATCACAAAAAACTTCATATTTCTGACAAAATGATTGATAGTTACAGAAAAAAATCATAATGTCATAATTATTGTAGTACAAGCATAATTTACTTAGTATATTAAAACTAGATTGGAGAAAGTCAGGCCTATATTTTTACTATTTTTTTTATAAAAAAAATTTGGTTACTTATGGTATTTTTATGTGAAAAATAGTTGTTTATTTGGTAAATTATTGATGAATATATATATGGAATATTCTTCTTCGTATTGTAGATACGGGAGCTACACCAATGCCATGATGATGATTTAGTATTTTGGCATAGTTACTTTTAAATGGTTTAATAGGTTAATATTTTCGCTTAATAGAACAAAATTTGTTAGTATCCAATAGGATATTCTGACGTATTTGTAAATAATAATTTTGTTTGATCAATAAAATCATGTTAAATTTCAATTTTAAAAACCTTTTAAATTTTATATATAATTGCTTAAAAAATATATACATAACCTTTGAGATTGGGCAAGATAAAATAATTTTTTTAATATTTTATTAACAATATAATTTTACAACTATATATACTACGTATTTGAATTTTTTTTATCCAAAATTATCGACACAAAAGGTAAGATGCATAATTGTGATTGATACTAAATTGTCACAACTGAAATTGTAATAGTGACAAAATAATTAGATGTCACAACTAATCCAAACTTTTGTGTCAATTAACTTTTTAAGCATAAAAACCCCAATAACATGGTTTAAAAATTTAATTTTTATGGCAATATTTAGTTGCCACTAAATGGTTGAATTGTTTGTGACAATCGCCATATACCTAAGCGGCCATGATGACCTTACTAATCCCAACTAGTTCTACTTTTCCTTGCCCTTATCCTTTCTCTCCTCCTAACATGGAAAATATGTCTCTAATTCTAACAAGGTAACATCCATTGTTCTATACATCTTCTTAGTAGTTTGATCATAATATTGATAACCCTGTTAGAAAATATCACAAAATTGTACAAAAATAATTAAAAGCATGCGTAAGCAAAAACAAAATTACGATATCAAATAGTTGATTTGATGAACACCCCAATTTAATTAATTTTAATTAAATAAAGACTTGAAAAATACCTTAGGATGTTCCAAATATATTCATTTAATGTGCTAAATTTGTTCCTCGGATTGTCCTAGATCTTCCATTGTTGAACAAAGGTCCCATGTCTCTAGATCACACGCCAGAATTTAGAAATTGTCTCCTCTTCTTCTCCAAAGAGCGGCTATGGTTAGAGAGGGAGAGAGATCAGGGAATTTTTTCATCCGAGAATAGAATTCTCTATTTAGGGTTAGAGAGCAATCATATTGATATAAACTTCACAAAACATGATAAACATTATCATATTATGAAGTCCTAAGAGAAATATGAATTCTAAAGCAATTAAAACAACTTTGGTCCTCAAGCCCTTCTAATTTTGATTAATTATTTAACTCTATCAACTTTAATCCAAATTTAAACTTGAGATAAAACCTTATACCAATTTATAATTTCACTTCATCCCATGAAGTAAAATTGTAAATTGATAATTTTACACATACAATCAAAAAGAAATTGATTCTTAATTTCTCTAGGTTCGTCCCGATTGACAATGGCAAGAAACCATAGGACTTGGGTAACACCTAGCCAGTCTCGTGGCCCCACGTCATTGCCTAATCGAACATGAATGAGTAGATCATTAAGAACCTTTCTGATTATGATTACCATATGTGTATAAGCCCTCAGTTCTTGCGTCCTAACTAAGTGAGAGCCACAAAATAGTCAAACTCACTAAACTTAATTATATGCAAATAACCATAGTAGAGTTAGATTACAAAACTACCCTTCTTGTCTTAGACGATTAGTTTGATTGCCTTGGCCAAGGTTTTCTAATCTCACCTACTCATAATCCTATAAAATACCAACTTATTTACTTCCAAGGGAAAAAAATTCTTTTTTTGGTGATCACTCACGACTGCTACTTACTCCACATAGCCACACTTCGAGGTTGACCCTATTAAATAATAAATGAGCCTAAATACTCTATTAACAGACTAGACATCACAAGCACATTGTGATCATAATACCTCAAGTGTAAGGATTACTCATATGATCATAATTAACAATCTCAATTATTAACGGCCAAAAAGTAAAACCCATGTGATTAGATTGTTGTGAGTCATGTTCAAATACACCAATCCATATTTATGGCATATGCTCCCACTATCTCATAGTGTTCAACTAGCACTTTTCGTCAAAGTATATGCTATACAAATCTTTTTAAATCTTTTACGGCTAATTTGAAATTCTCTAATTTGTGAACTATTTAAGTGTACATATACTAAACCCTTCTAGTGTCATCCTCTTTATCCCATAAAGAGTTTAAGCTTTAACTTAATGCATAAAGACTATAATGTTCAAAACTAATTAAAATTGGTATCACAAGATTTATATAAACATCAAAATAAATTCCTATTAATGACAATAATATATAATATAAATAACATGCCCTAATACAAGTATCTTCGTTGTCATTAGTGGGCATACTCCTAACTAACTTTTCTTTTGCATAGCATACACTAAGAAAATAAATCAAATAGCACAATGATCTAATTTACTGCATTGATTCTTGTATAATTGTACAAATGCTACACACCCAAATACTTGTGTTTGAACCATTAGTATACATGGTTGAGCAATGTGGTGAGAAAATGCTTGAAATGGAGTCTAAAACCTTTGACTTTCGAGGATAACATGTTCCGTAAGTGAACTATTGTGGTGATTGCATCAATCCAAACACGGTTAAGAACATTTACACTAATTACCATTACACATATTGTTTCCAATATGTGCTAATTTTTCATCTCGGCCATTCAGTTTTGTTATGGTGTTTGGGTACAAAATGTTTCATGTATAAGGCCATGAGTATTGAAGAAATCCTGTAATGGTCGATTGTCATATGTGCCACCATTGTCTGATCAAAGATTTTTTAATGTAGCTAAAATTTGTATATAAGTCATTGAGCAAACTGATCTAAAAACATCAAGTACTTCATTTTTATGCTTCAATGGATATAACCAAGTTATTTGAATGCAATCATCTACAAATGTTACAAACCACTACAAGCAAACATGTATTTTATGGCTAGAATTTAGCAGAGATTTTATTTAAACCATCGCTAACTGTAACACTTGTGATGGTTTTGTTGGCGGTCTATGAAAACCACCGTAAAATGTTAGCAATTTGTTGTGGTTTTGTTATAATCGTCACCAAGTGCATTGCATTCTCAGCTGTTTTTCTAAACCACGACTAGTAACAAGTTCCTACTTTAATAATAATAATAATAATAATATTATTATTATTATTATTATTATTATTATTATTATTATTATTATAAAATTTAATATGATATTCACATAAAAATTATAATTAAATTTAAAAATTAAACATAATAAATAATCATTTTGAAGGACATGTATTAAAAATATAGAATACTTTATCTACTAAATTATAAGTATATCCTTGAAAATAGATAATATGATGTTAATGAAAATCAATTGAGATACTTAAATTAATCAGCTAATAAACTAGCTTATGCAAAATAAATTAACTCATTATTTAATGTAAATCAATTTATAAAATATAACTTTTTTTAATAAAAATGCATAAGTTAAGTTAAATAGTTATGAAAATATTTTTTTTAAAGATTAACATTTTAGTACATGTGTTTTATGTCATTTCTAAAAAAAAAAATATTGTAAGATCTTTCTCATTCTTATTCTCTTCTTTAATCCGATCATTCCTCCATCTTTTTCTCTATTTTTCCCCTCCTCTAAATCAAGGCTAAACTTGAAGTTGTTTTCAAGTTCTTCAACAAATCCATTATGTATGAAGAAATTCTCTTATCTTCTATTTCTTTGAAGTTCTTTGGTTCACATGCAATCCTTTTAGCTATTTGGATCTCCATTGAATTAGTTTGATGATGTATTTCTATTCTTTGATGTGTATCCTTTATTTCAAAATGAATTTTGGTTATAAACCTTCATAAATGAAACTCAACACTTTGGATTGGATTATTGAGTTTGGATGTGGAATTTTGGTGAATTAAGGACTCCAAATCCTAAAGATGTTTGTTCTTCTTATTTTTTGGTGAATTAAGGTCTCCAAATCCAAAAGATGTTTGTTCTTCTTGTTTTCCCCCAAAGATAGAATTTTGGTATTGTACTCTTTTTCATAGATTCAAGTCTTTTAGTGTTTCTTTTATCACCCTTGAGGGTTGCGTTGGGTTAGATGAGATTTGGAGCTACCATGTGTGGTTTTTAGACCTCAAATGCTGATAGGGACTCAAGTGTACGTGCAGATTTTGTAATAGAGTAATGAAAGCAAGGTATCGATCCTCACAGAAAATAGAGTCTACTAGTACTAATCCTTAGTCTGAAAATGAGCCTACCAAAAGTGGTCTGATGTGAAATGAATTTAAAAGAAAATAGGAATCAAAAGCACTAAAGTAAATGTGGCCAAACAAGCAAAGGGAAAAGGGTGCTCGGGCATAGACTCCCTCTAGGGTTTCATAATGCCAAGACAATGGTTATAAGTGTAGCAATCCTAATTGAACCGAGAGAAATCCTAAAGTGTATTTTCCCCTCTTTGAAGGTGAATAATCACTGATCCAGTATGGTGCTAATATAAATAACCCTACAATCGCATTGCACTCTATGAAATCTTAACAAGAATCAACAAGGATTCAAAATGTAGGCAATCCTTCTCTCGAAATAATCCCATACAAAGTATAAATGAGATCTCTCTCTATATGTACTCCCTATGATTGCAAAGAGTACATAATTACTTACCAATTCACCTAGAAGTACTTTGGGAGGAGAACTCTCGATTCCAAAATACCATATTTCTAAACTTACTCATAAATCCCATTCAATCATGGCTTGCCTATGCT
This sequence comes from Dioscorea cayenensis subsp. rotundata, assembly GCF_009730915.1. Taxonomy (NCBI): domain Eukaryota; kingdom Viridiplantae; phylum Streptophyta; class Magnoliopsida; order Dioscoreales; family Dioscoreaceae; genus Dioscorea; species Dioscorea cayenensis. The sequence continues at coordinate 15,178,739 of NC_052478.1, forward strand.
AGGTGGGTCTCTTGACTCATCACACTAGCACATCAAACATAAATCTATGTTTTTTACCTCAATAGCATTCAAGACAATAAAAACAATCAATTGAATTCAAAAGTAAAAGATTGCAATTAGAAATCAATGTAAAGCACGAAAGATCCACAACCAAAGTCAATAAAATCTGAATCCTATATTTTATCTATGCCCAAACATGTTCAAAATTAGTTCTCCATCAAGGGAGAACAAACAAACAATTCACAGAAGACAATAAACATTATTGAAAGCATTAAAATCCCCTTTTCTATGGTCTCTTGAGATTGCCAAAGAACTTCCCTATTTCCTTACACAAATGCCACCAAGGTGCTCCTTGACAGCTTCAATCCTCTTCCTTGAAGATGGGTAAGCCTCCTCTCCTTGATGAATCACCCTTAGAAATTTGGAGAAGACTTTTCCCTCTTTTCCCAAGCTTGGTTGTCAAAAGATTGTTTTAAAACTCTGTTAGAATATTTTATACCAAGCCACGTACAAGTACCTTACGAGCGTAAGAATGAGGCCATAAGGAGCTATAGATGATGGTTCGCATGCCTTACTGGTCACCTTACAGCCGTAAGTCCCGCCCGTAAGGTCTTCTGGCTTGATGTTACTGCCGAGCTTATGACCGTAAGTATTGGGCCATAATCTTATCTGAATGGATCTTGCGACCCTTTTACAGGCATATATGGCTCCCTATAAACTCCTCTGGACAGCCCTTATGGTCTAACTGACAGGTAAAAGTCCTGCCCATAAGTTCCTATGTTTGATCTTTATGCTCTCCCTTATAGGCATAAGCATGTCCCAAGGTTCTCTGCCTAAGGCTTACGGCCGTAAGCACGGGCATAAGGTGTCCGTTAGTGATTCTATCATGTTCATAAGCTGTTGATGTGAGAAAGCTCCATCTTCTTTGTTTTAGCTATTAATTGCTTCCTTTGGCTCTCTCTCTCTCTCTCATCCTTAAGCATGGCCTAGTACCTGAGAATACAATTTTCACCATGTTTATCATCATCTTCCACAAGAATACTCTAATACACACTGAATAAGTATACAAAATGATATTAAATAATGCATGAATGTACACTTATCAAATGTTGAAGTTAATTAGGGTTTATTTGAAGTTGGTTTCCTTAGTTTTCTTTGGTTGGTTTTGTTGTTCCTAGGTGTGGAAACCTCTATCAAGGGCAAAGGTTTGGCAAAAGACTAGCAGGAACACAAACACTAACATTGCTAGTGCGGTGAGTGGAATTCTAAATTGTTTTTCATAGTCTAAAATGAGTTGAATGCTTTATAAATTCTTTGTGTGTGTATGTATATATATACAAGATTTCATAACTGATAAACTAGGCTACCCTATTTAGTACTATACCATGTTAATAACTTACTTCAATTTGGGCAATTTGAGGAATTCTTAGAGCAAAATGATTGCATATATGGTAATCTATAGTGTCTTGGAAACCTTACACCTACAAGGATCATGATAAGACCACTTGGTTGCAGAACAAATCAAGCAAGTCCAAGATTGAGACTTATAAGAAGGCTTACAGTCTGGCTTACAGCTGTAAGCCTTGGCTTGAAGATTATAAGGGACACATTTATGCCTGTAAGCAGTAGACATAAAGCTTTATGGATAGGCTTACTGCCAGGCTTACAACCACAAGCCCCAACCTAAGGATTATATGGGAAACATTATGGTTATAAGTGAATTTGATGCATGCTGCAATGCTCAAGAACTTCCTGGATCTTTGCCCTTATTCCTATGGTTAGACCCTTAAGTCTTACTCAAAAGTGAAGAGACCCGTATGGGCAGATTAAAGGGTTTTAAAGAAAGTTGTGGGCGAGAGAAGTATAGCTTCAATGATAAGGTAAAGGAGATACAATTTTTGCCAACAAAAGACTTCTCATTGACTTAGACAGATTACCAAGCATTATAGGAGATGCATGACCTAAAGGAGGCCCGCATGTGGAGAAGTCCCAATAACGTCATCAGTGTCACTCTAGCATATTTCGCATCCTAGGATTTGAGGTTTATTTTTTATCATTTTATTTCTTATTGATTGTGTTGTTGTTCCTCAATGATAAGGAACTAATTTGTTAGATGTTTGGGTAAGGATGAACCCTATAACAATTTTATTTTGAGACTTAGATGTAATCTTTCTTCCTAAAATATTTTGATTATGATTTAGTTATGTGCATATTGATGTCATGGTTTCCATGTTACGAGAGACCCAAAATTCATGAGAAATTCATGCAAGTGATTGAGATATCCATCATATGTAAATCAACCATAATTGAGAAGAATTGTGACTCCGCCTAAAGATAGGGTGCTTTGGGACTAGCATACAATCCCCATGGTTCTTCAAAGTATATTCAATATTTTCCATCATTTGTTAATGCAATCATAGGGAGATTCGATTAAAAGGAAATTCCAATCAATATCTGTAGAGAATTAGAGTTGTTTATCTCGAGAAGAGGGTCAGCTTACCTTTACTAATCTGAGGTTAGTCTTAAATTATTATTCATTGAGTGTTAAAACAGTCGAGGGGATGTCTGCATTAGCTCTTGTGGGACTTGGTGTCAATCACTACAAATAAATTGGCATATAGTAATGGTATACAAAATGTTGGTAAAAGTCTAGCACTTTAATAAAATCCTAAGGGGAGTCCTTCCAAGGCACCTCTTCATTTATGCTTGAATTTTTCTAAAGTCTTTTTGTTATTACTTTTAGTTGTTGTTTGCTATCTAGTTGCAATTTCTGTAACCATAATTTTGAGTAGGCTAGATGATATGTGAGTAGCTAGTACTAGTAGTTCTAAGTGCCTAAGGATTCAAGAACCTTGCATTTGAGCACACCATTTTACTTTAGCACGTGCACTTGCATATAATCCTGCCATTAGTCCCCATCAAACAGTAATCCTTACTACTTTTTTGTAGGAAAACAAATGAAGTTGGCAATCAGAGATGAATCCATGTTGTTTATCAGCCATCCTTTTATTACTAAGTCTTTTATATATCCACAATAGCCAATATGTTAGATCTATCTGAAGGTTAAGGAAGATCATTATTGATTTATCCCAACTTGTCTTTGCTAGAGATATACATCTTGATAACTTGGAATCATAAGGTATGGTTGGTGCCATATAGTATGATACTAATCTAAGCCATGGAGGAATCACTACAAGGGAAAAAAAAGGACTATAGCCACGGAAAAATCCCCTATTATAAGGCATATTTCCACCCCTATAGACCAATTGCGGAGGAAACCAAATTTGCAGCTAAAACCTCAAATGAAATAAGATGTACAGAGCTATAGCGGCGGATTAGTGGCAAATAAAAATGTGGATGTATATGTTTAGCAGGTCTATAGCGGAGGATTTATCCACTACTATAGAATTTTGAACCCCAACAAAAATAATAGCATGGCATGTTTCATGATGCACATGCAATCTCAAGAAAAATAAATTTAATATAATGATATTCCTTTATATGATTCTAAGGCTCATGCTCAAATGATATTCCTTTATATAATATCCATTCATTCTCTCTACTTATATATGTGTTAGTTCTGGTGGGTTTATTTGTGGGTTAGAATTCACCCAATCTCTCATGCAAACACTCATGCAATCACATACAAACCAAAGAGAAAGGGAGCACACGAAATTAGTAACCTAGTTCGGAACAACACTTACATACGTCTAGGGGGTCAAGCCTAGAGATAAAAATATGCTAAAATAGGGGAATAAACATAAGTACAACACTGTCACTCATCCTCACAAAGGTAAACAAGAACCCTCCATAGATTGCCCAATGCCCAGTCACTCTCACCCACACACTTGGGTCACTCTGGTGGCTCCTCCTAAATCTCATAATAAGGTCTCTCATGTAGATGTCTCCACATCCCAATTATAGCATCTTCCTCTTTTACAATCTGCATGGTACCTAATTTGGACACTTCCAAACTTAGACGTTGAAACTACTATTGTAACCAAGCTTGCAATGTGGCCCACATGCTGGCCTTAATTGAGTTACAACTTCTATTGCAACATGACCTACAGACACCTCTAGTCCTCCTGACTATGTCCAAGCCTAATTGATGTAGTCCAATCCTCTAAATCTCGACCTACCAACAACTAGCTTACCTCCTCAAGTCCTATCAACAGTACTCTCACAAGGGTCGCTCCCCATATGGTGCGTCTCCAGCATACCAAAGATAGCCTTCAAAGGATCTTTAAATAATCTTCAAATCTTTCACTTAACTTGATCTCTAAGCCATCTAAGTTTAGTCTTCACAATCTTCTAAACTTGATCTTCATTCATCCAAGTTTGATTCTTCAATCTTCTTGTTACTAAACTTGGTCTCCCATTCATCCAAGTTTAGTTTTTCATAATCTTCCAAACTTGATCTTCATTCATCTAAGTTTGATTCTTCAATCCTTTCCATATATGATAGTTTCTTCAAATAGATCCACCCATAAATAGCTTCTCTCCAATTTAGAGATTGTGTTTTCATTTCATTTTGTCTTCATGTGGTCAAGATCTTGCTTGCTCTTTCTTTTCTTAACTTGTGTCTTCATTTAGTTCTCATCAAACTAGGCTTCAATATAAACTTGATCTCCCATGGTTGATACACTTGCCAAAGATAAATTGTATCTTTATATGGTCATTGATTGCACTTCAAAAGAGATCCTCCAAGTTTATTGTCTTGCCAAAAATAACACATCCAAAGATAGCTTCATATCTTCTTATCTCTTGTCACATCACCTTATCTTGTAATCGATGCCTAGCCACATCATCTTCAGTTGCCATGATTTGACCATTACATGTCAAATAATGCCAATGTTGAGCTTTAGCTCTAACAATATGTTTATCAAGATAGATTTGATTGTGAATAAGCATGGAACTAACTTTAGCTTTTAACTTGAATAATAATAATAATAATAATAATAATAATAATAATAATAATAATAATAATAATAATAATAATAATAATTTCAACCATTCCAACCTTAAGAGCTCATTATGTCTTCTAAAGTTTGTGCTTCAATTCATCATTCAACTTATATTTACTACAGAAAAGAAAGACATTGATATTAGAATAATAAATTTAAAATTTGGCTATACGATAACTAGTTTAGTTCCTAGAATAACATAAGAAAAATGCTGATAACACCAAATAATGAATTATAATTCATCTCTAAACAAGCGAGTAGAAACTATGGAATCCTGCCATCAAAAGAAATATATTCAATGCCACTCATCATTGATGACAAGGAAAAATATAAAATAAATAAAAAAATATAGATCACTTGGTAACAACTTCCTAACACCATGAAGTCTATTCAAGCATTCAACCATGGTTTATTTCTAGTGGTTGGCCTCTCTTAAGATAATGCTCTAATAGACTCTTACCAACAAATGAAGTATGCATTACTTCACAAGCCAAGGGTTAATAAATTTAGAGACCTAATCTTAGGTAACTGCATGATTTTGAAAAAGATTTCTAACATTCTAAGCATCTAGGGCATAACAATTGATAGATAGTATATGTAATTCACACAAAAAGAGTTGGATCATCTCAAAATAATTTACATAAATAATAATAGACACATACATAAACAAAACTTCAAAGAAGAAAAAAAATAATGTTCAAACCTGCTCATAATTTGAAACATTGTACCATTCAATTGAGAGTCAATTAAAGAAAGTAAATAACTTTTATAAAACAAAGTTATCATAGCATAGGACAAAACTCCAAAGAAAAGTTATCGTGACTAGAAACCCACAAAGAGATCAGATATTAATAAAACATCAAATGGTCTTAACTAAACTTCACCGAGAATATACATACTCACACACACACAACCTTTTTTAGAAGGACAAATGCATAATTAGTCACTAGAAATGCTTTAGCATAGATAGAAATAAATACCAAACCAAACATTCTATGGAGAATTCAAAACAATACCATGGAAAGCAAGCAATGGTTGCAGAAACTAGAAAAGATGAACATATAAATTAGTAAACATTTGATTAAATTTCTCACCTTTAACTAATAATGGTTCATGACCCAGTCTCCGAACTTCATTTGCTATCCAACACTATAAAAAGGGTGGAAAACATGCTTTACAATGACAAATGGGCATAATATTCCCAAGTTCAAGATTGATGACAAGTTCAGCTTAGTGAAAATTTTATTTATAAAAAATGTGAAGAGAAAACAAGTTCATTTCATGAAGCTGAAGAAAATTTGTATGAAAATGAGTTCATTTTATGAAGTTGAAGAAAATTTGTACAAATTTTGCAAACAACACAAATAAGCTATACCATTTTAGGACAACCTAGAAAATGAAAGCACAAGCTAGAAGATACCTAGTTAAGCTTTAATTGACTTTGGAAACAATGGAAAATATGTTTTTCTGTAGTTTCTACATGAAAACAATATATATCAATGATATGTATTTGCAGTAACTTAAAATTGTAAAACAAGTGCCTTTCGTGAGCCAAAGTTACCAAATAAAATAAAAATGAATACCATTTCCGAAGGCACTTGCACCTTTCATTTGTTCTCAATTTGTTCTAGGCTATCGAAACATGAGTAATAAATATACCTGTGTTAAATCCCATGAAGTACTGCCAAAAAAAACTACATAAGAAAAATATTAAAAAGTATATCTACAGTCTTCTCCTACATATTGGAGTGGAAATTCATAACATCAAAATTTTAGACTTAAACACATTCAATGACAAATCTGCCAAAACTAGAATAAATTATCACAAATAAAAAAAAGTTAATAAAAGTAAGAAAATATGGAGACTTCAATGAATCATGACAATGCTGGACATGACATTACCTATGGTAAACATGATTTCTTATACATATATACATAAAGCAGAAGATAAGGAAGTAATTATCACAAATATGCATCCAAATTTATAGAGTTGAGCTCAATCACAAATTTAACCATTTCAAACAAGAATTGTTGAAAAAAATTAGCATTTTCTTTCAAAAAAATGTATAGATGCACATTTCAATGGAAAAGATAAGGATTGATACCTGCATTCCAACAATAATCTCCCAAGCAAAACAACTAAAATATACATGAGAAATATCTTCTGAAGAAACACAAAATCAATACCAAGACTTCAGTACTAATTTATCACATCCAAAATAAAAATAAAACAAAATTCAAAATAAATAGAAATTTACATCAAACAATCATTAGATCTCAATCAAAAAAAGGAGTTCATAAAAAACCAAAAATAAAATATCAAACTTAATCTACATCAACAAGAAGAAAAAACAACAAATCCAAAGAACAAAATCAAAAAAAGAGACAGATTCATGCGTATGAGGCCATTGACACAACTCTTGCATGTGTGTACTGAAAGTACACGGGAGTCGAAGTAATAAAGTACCAAATGAGTCGAGTAGTAGAATCCACACGGAATGGAAGTATTAGTAGTAACTACTTCTCAGTTATCTAGTCGGAATCAAGATTATGGTGAAATGAACTCAATCACAAGAATATGAATGTCTCAAGCAAGAAAGGAAAAGTAGAAATAAGGGAAGTCTCAATCAATAAAGATGAGGTTCCAGGGCAATGCTCCCCCTAGGATCTAACATGAAGTGCAAGAATTACCATGTGTTTCTAAACCAAGTTAATCGAGTCGAGGAAATCCAAGAATAATCAATCCCTGCCTTCAGGCCACCGATACTAGTCCCCAAAGACCTTCTCTCAAAACCCTAGCCACTTTGCCTTTTAAACGCTATCAAAAAGTCTTCAAAGAATAGGACAAAATGGCTATTTATACTTGAAAACCACGTCTGTCACATGCCTCCATGCGACTGTGTGAGCCTCCCATGCACCCGTGTGGGCTACAGAACGGCCCACATGACCGCGTGGAAATTTCACCCGGTGCATGAACAGCGTTTTGCTACAGTGATTTGCTATAATGCTCTTCATAGCAAGGCTCCAACACTCTTCTCTGGAGGCCACATGTACGGGCACACATCCGCATGGTAGGTTATGAGGCTTCTCATCGTCTAACCATCATCAGGAAGGTTCTTGAATTCTTCATACAAGTCGGGACATAGGAGTATGACTGCCTTTGTGCCCTTCCAATTCACAATTTGGCTTGAATTCTCTTGGAAGTTAGCGCACACCCCCCGTGTGCATGAGCTCCTCTTGTGTCTAGATCCTTATGTTGCGCAAAAATTCCCAAAAGGTGCTCTCAAAACTATCTTTGCTTCCTTTTCTTCTTTCAAGGCTTTCACAACCTATTTGCATAAAGAAACACCAAATACACTTTATGAGACATAAACCATGGTAAAAAATGATGCTAAATGCATGTAAAACATATAGATAAATATGTCTACTCAAGCAATTATCAGCCGTCAAAGACCTTATGGACAGGCTACTCATGACCAACACCCCCAAAAGCTTTCCCACTTACTGCAACCGAAAGATGGTTCACTACCAATAAGTTTTCCCAGTAACTCTGACCAAACCCTAAATAGATATTTATATCAAACAATCATTAGATCTCAATTAGAAAAAAAAAGCATAAAAAAATCAAACAAAAATGAAATATCAAATCTAATCAACATTTACAACAAGGAAAGGCAATAAATCCAAAGAACAAAATCAAAAGAAGAGACAAATCTATACTATTGAGCCACCAAAATCATTATGGATGGGCAACTCATGACCAATATCCCATAAGCTTTCCCACTGACTCTGACCAAAATCCTAAAATGATCGTTCACTACAGACAAGCTTTCCTGATGACTCCGACCAAACCCCTAGATGGTTCACCGGAGAAAATGGGAGAAGTAACTAAGAGAGAGAGAGAGAGAGAGAAAATGGGAGAAGTAACTGAGAGAGAGAGAGCTAAGTCACGGGTAATTAACAAAATTATGAGCGGTGGGTATAACAATCGGCACTAATATTTGCCTCTACACCTCTCTATTCTTGTAGTGAATCATTGCTTGGTGTAGGGTTCTGACACCTATTCAAGACTTCCGTCATCCTCACAACCAAGCCTTCAAGAATGAAGTTAGTCTGCTCTTTCCCACCTTACATAATCTTGGATGATTTTGTCGTGGTTTGGATTTAAGGTTATAATAGCTAGATTGACTCTTGAATAAACAAACAAAAAGTCTAGGATTTCACTTCACACCTATATTGCTATCACCAAAATACCTTCTCCCATCCTCCTCATCATAATACTTGATCTTTTTCTCAGATAAAGAACAAGAACAAATTCCTAGTGCTATCTACAAACACTACACCATTATGGATTTTTACGGTAAAAATATTGTGTTGTTTTCCAAAAAAGCCAGTAATTTAGTGGCGTTGTGTCTATAAAATGATGTTCTATTTGTGGCCCCACATAATTGTCTCCCTTTGACAGCATGTGGGAAATAATCTCATGTCATATATTAATGGCGGGAAAGTTTCCACTCACGGTAAATGGAATTATAAGAGCGCATTTTTCCCAGTATATTAACGTCATTTGGTGTGCAAAACGCAGCAGATATATGATTTTTAATAATTTTTAAAATTTATTTGGGAATTTAGGCGCCCTTTGTTATGGAAACGCCGTGAAGTTGTTACTTTTTATTCCTTTTTCGCTTGTTTTCCACTTCTTCTCCTTCTTCTTCTTCATTCTCAAATTTGATGGCAAAGGTCTTCAATCCATCTTCCGAATCATTTGTTTCATCACGTTTTGACAACGCCCTTGCGTGTGACCCGCAAGTGCACGGGTTTGTCGAAGTAATAAATCCCAAGTGAGTGGGGTATCGTATCCACAGGGAGTAGAAAATCAAAATACCAAAATTGCTACTTAACCAAGTGAAGATGAATAACGATTGTGTTGATAAGATGTGATGTAAACATAAATAAAAGAAACAAGAATGAGAGGCACAAGTAAGTGAGAGGAAAGGCAATCGATAGAAGTGGGTTGCTCAGACAATGATCCCCCTAGGACTAATGTTTCAAGTGGAAGACCTACTATTATACTTCCTAACTAATGTTTAATAAGTTGTGGAAATCCTAAAGCACACGGTCCCAAACCTAAGGTCAGCCGTGACTAACTCTACACTATGTCCAGGTGGAGAAATCGCTCAGTCTCAACACCTCACACTTTGTAAAGTTGCATGAAGTTTTAGGAATTCCAAGTGATAAACCCTATTCCTATGTATAGATCTAACCCTTTGGTCCAGACAAAAGACCCCTAGTCAGAATTAAGCCCCAGATACTAAAATCACTTCAACGCTTCACTCTGTTGCTCAAGCAACTAAGCCCCAATGGAGTTCATCCTTTAGTACTTCACTCTATTACGACCGCAAAGAACTCTAGGAAATGAAGGTAGGATAAATCACACCGAAGGGGAAAGGGGACACTCCGCTACCTCTCGACTCACCCTCTCAACTCTCTCCAATCTAGTATTGTCAAACCCTCATGGTGTGTCACTCATCCACAAAGGTTGTCAAGAAGAACTCTCAACCTTAGTGTCACTCTAAGGAAGAAATCAATTAACAAGCATTCAAGATTGGAACTCAATTAACACATCAATTAAGGAAAGCATAATAAAAGGTTAAAGAAACAATAACATCCTAAGGTTTACAAAATCCAAGTACCCACTAGGGGGTTTAGCTCTCTATGGATCAAGATACAATTAATAATAAAATCGAAAGTAAAAACAAGTAATCTATAGGAAAACCCCCTCGGTATTCGTGTTGATGGTCTTGTGGAGTAGCCTTGTCTTCCCCAAAGGTCCCCTTGTCCGGCCTAGGACACACCTCGCCAGATCGATGCCGACGAAAGCTCCCAATAACCTTCTTCCAAGTGGAGCGCGGTGTCGAATCCGTAGAACCCTCCAAAAACTTGCCAAAAGCCTCTCAAAACTCTAGCCGACGGCCTCCCAAAAGATAGAGAAAAGTTTGAGAGAAGGGTGAAAAGATTCTTCTAAAATCGTGGCTTAAATAGGACTGGAATCGGGCATCCACATGCCCCTGTGGATTTTTCACACGGGCTTGTGGATTTTTCACACGGGCGTAGGGAATTTCCACACGCCTGTGTGGATTCTCTGGAAACCTGATTTTCTGCCGGTTGTGAACAGTAACTGCTACAGTATATTGCTTCAGTAACCTGCTACAGTGCTCCGCCAAAACACTCTCAATTCCACACTTTTCATCGAGGTAACATAAACGAGCACACGTTTATGCTGTAGATCGCAACTCTTCTTCAATCAATAGCCTCATTGGTGAAGATCTTGCTATCAATGCACAAGTCAGGATACGCAAATGTGATTGCCTTTGTGCCCCTTCAACTCATTGTAATGGCTTAAATACACGGAGGTTGGCACACATTCATGTATCTTAGAGCCACACTTGTGTCTTCACGTTTGTTCCTTCCAAGATTCCACCAAATAGTGCGTTCACGATCTACTTTTGGCTTCTTTTCTTAATACTCAGCTTCACAACCCTGATAAAAGTAATGCTCATCGTAAGAAAAAAACACTTCGCATTCTTAACACACAAGCACTTGTCACGTTTTCCAGGTTAACATTCGTAACTTTCGTTTTCCCCTCTTTAAATCGGATTTTCAGGTTTTGTATTAATGTTCATAAGGGATTTAACCGGTGGTGCTTTAATACGGTTTTTAAGGTCACTCTTTGTCGAGAGTACTGGTTTGTTTTCCTACAACAGGGTATGTTTCTTCTCCATATTGTGCCATCCAAGTTTATAACTTCTTTGTTAGGAGGAGGTTGTATGGGGCTTCATTATTGCACTTGTTTTTATTCTCTGAAAATATATTTTGTTTTTCGAAAATAGAATTTCTCCTTTTGATCCCAATGACATGTAGTGTCATTTTAGTTGATAACTTCTTTATGATTTGGATTTTTGGGCTTGTGCTGAGCATCATGGTGTTAAAACCTGAAATTTCTATAGATTCTTTTGCAAAATTCATTTTCATTTTGGAAATTTCTTGTTTTATCATATTGACTATTTTATCTAGAGAATTGGCTCTGTTTGGGGTTTGGTATATTATTCATTTTAGTGAAATCTTTCTGACTAGAAAAATATTTCAAATTTAAGAATTGGAGATTGAGTTCTTGGATGGGGTATATATATTTTTTAATATAAAGGGTTTGGTCCAAGGAATATTTGTTGTTAAATCTTGTTTCAAAGGTAGTAGTTGGAGAGTGAGTTTTTGGTTGGGTTAGAATTGGATATTATTCGGGTTTGGTCTTATAGGTCATGGTTGTAAAGTCTTTCGGATTGGCAAAATCCTTTTGGATACAGAAGTTGGAGATTGAGTTCTTGGTTGTGTTGTAATTTCTGGACGCTTTCATCGATTCTTCTTAATATAATAGACTATAGTTATGCCCAAGCTCTCTATTTTAAAGATTGTGCCTTAGAAATTGGCTTATTCTTTTTGTTTCTTATTGCTCATTCTCATATGATCTTGCTGAATGTCAATACTTTATGATTAAGATTTTTGGGCTTGGTTTATTTTTCATGGCCTTAAATCTTCAAAAATGTGTAGATTCTTTTGGGAAATTCAATCCTTGTTTTAGAAATTGCCTATGTTTTCTTATTTGTGATACTTTTGTAATTGTACAATTGGTTCTTTCTAGGTTTTGTCTTCGCTTATGGGTTGTTTGTAATATCTGGGAACATTTGTAGGTTTGTAATACACTATAGTTATGTTTAGGCTCTTTACTGTAAGGTTTAATTATTGTTGAATGATGATGATTTGCCGTTGAGGTGCTGTGGAATTTTTGAATTGGAAGATTAATTATCTAATGAGAAATTTTTCTAGAAGTTGACATAATGATAATGGACTATAGATCAATGCTTTTTTTTATTTTTTTTTTATTTTTTATTTTTACAAGGAAGAGTAAATGTTTTAATTATTGGTTTCTTTTGATCCCAATGATATGTGTATGTACATGTTTGTTATCACGGCATATCCAAGTTGGGGGGTGGTTTTCTTTACACATTAACTTTCCATACATACATAACAACACTTCTCTTCGTTCTGTTGTTCTTTTGGTTTTTCTTTTCATTGGTTGCCTAATCAAGTTTCATTGAATTATGTTACTTAGATTACGATGACATATAGTTCTCTTTTAATCCAAATAAAATACTTTTTCTTTCTTTCATTAAATGCAAGCACGCTAATTATTAGGTTTTGGAGAAGTAATAATGCATTAATTTGCATGCATCAAATAGTTCCATGTACAAATTAGTGATGCAAATGATCTCAAATGTTGCAGTCCAAATTAACAAGTCATTGTTCCATTACAACTTGATGATCAGAAATAATAATTCAAAGGTAAAAGTTTGATGCTCAACCTCATCCGTCATTTTTATTTCCCTATTTTCAATACTAAACGGAGTTTGTCCAATTCCCAGGATTTTTTATAATTTTCTTTTTAAAGTAAAAAATCTTAATCAAGTTTAGTATGGTTGCTGCCAACTTGTTGGAGATTGTGACTTCTTTGGCCTTTTTCTTTTCCTCATCTCCAGCCATGACCGTCCATTTTCCTTGATATTTTTTTGTTAATGAACATTTAACACATAACAAATTAGGCTTTTGTTAGCTAAAAGAGAGGACAAATTTAAGAAGAAATTCATCAATTTTTCTTACATAATCTTGCAATGCAGGTGTCCGATAATAACAAGTAATGTTAATGTATGACATCATAATGGTTACAAACAGGATGACAAAAATAACAAACACTTGTGTAAAAGCATGATACAGAGAAATTCATACAACAATCATCCAAAGATTTGAATTTAAGCAAATACTTTCCATAGCATTCTGAGTTACATCACATGATCGACAATAAACTTCACAGTATTCACTAATTCCAAGAATGAATGAATCCTTTACTGCACACAGGCATGTTGAGCATATATTTCAAATAAATATCCCGACAAACTAGACTTGTACAAACTTATCTGTAACATGTCTGATGAAACACCTTCACTCTATCAGCATGGAGATGTAATTACAACACCTAGCATGTCTAGTGTCCAATTCAAGTCAATTTCAAAATTTTTAGATAATTGTACTTCTACGAGTCTGTTACTCAGATGTTTGGAAAACTGCCTTCCCCCACTAGCTGCAAATTATGAATTCACTCACTATAATAACAAGAATAAAGCTATCATTCACAAGAAATAGACTTTTCAATGAAAAATATTGTGCATACATAAGAGCATTGCTAGTATGGGCATCTTATTTGGAAAATTTAGGTGGTGTTTTGAGTACATAATTCAACTAATTCATGCCACACGTTCAACGAAATACTTGCTCAATATCCACATGTTCAATGAAATACCTGCTCAATTACCATTATTGTTAAGATATTTTAAATTAATTCTATTAAAATCCTTGCCCTTTCCCTTCACTTGGATGGCCAAATAAATTGAAACCAAATTAAATTGCCTCCAATTAACCTATTTAATTAATACTAGCAACTATAAATTATTTTATGGTTTGGATAAATACTCATTTGCATCAATGCAGTAAGACAAAAAAAAAAGATCCAATGACCAATCAAATTCATGATTCATATTTAACTAAGCAAATATAGTAATATTGAACTTTTGTATATACAAATATAGCAATGTGATAAAAAGAAGTTTGTTTCCCATGAATGCTGCGCAACTTCAAGGCTAGTAATGTTCATTTCATGAAGCAAATATAGCAATGTTCATTTTTAGAGGGTGTACGAGAAAATATAATAATGTTCATTTCTATTTTTTTGTGTGTTTAGTTTGAGTATTTAGAATTCTGTTGATCTTTTCATCTTTAGAAGAGCTTTAATTTCTTTGATTCCTCCCTTTCCATCTATTTTTACATTAGTTTTGTTATTGTATCATCAATTTATTTTACCATCCTAGAATCGTATATAATACAATCATTTATCTTCTTCACTAGTGATCACATAAACTGGGGTGGTACTCTACAATTTCTTGGGCATCTGAAGATTAAAACAGGTATACATTCTTAAACATAATGGACTAAATGGATGTGTATCATGCATTAATTGCTAATTTTTCTTATGAGTCATTTGGTATTTAGTAATATATATATATATATATATATAAGGTGTGGCTTTTCTTAAAGTATACAAATGGAATGGACTAATTGGATATGTGTTTGTTGACTGATTGAAGATGGTGAACAATCCAAATCCATGTGGGTTGATATATGCCATTTCTTTGTCCTTAGTTCATTGAGGGATAAATAACTAGCAGATCAATTGCCAATGCTAATGAAATGAGTCAAATGCTTGTAATTTGATTTCACGGACAATAATAACTTAAGGCATGAGCTTTTGAACAATGAATAAGTAGGTTGAGATAGAGGACTAATTTGTTCTTTTTTTATTATTGGTTTCTTTCGATATGTGCATGTGTTTGTTGTGCAAATATGTGATTTTATTATCAAGTCAAATCCAATTTGGGGATGGTTTTCTTTACTTATTTAATAATTGACAGAACAGCATGAACTTTTGAGATGGGTAGAATAGCATATTAGGTTTTTTTATAATTGATTTCCTTCTTTGTTTATTTCTATGAACAGTAATGAGTGACAGTTTTTTTATGAGTTAATAATATAGGATTTATTTGTTTATTTGTTATTTTTTCTCATTGGTTTCTTCTCGGTTTGTTCATCATCTCTCGGAGTAATTTTTTCAGAGGTCACTCAACTTTGTCTTTGTTTCATTTCGGTAACCTACTTCAATTTGTATCAAAAAAGTTACTCATCTTTAATTTTGTTTCTCCGACAGATCACTCGTGAGTAACCCGATTCAACTATCTGGTGTGGCTACTGGAAAAACACAGTCAGCTAATACTGTACACCTCATCATCTTACATATAGAGTCCAACTCAACTCGCCTTGCCACATGGATTAAGTGACGCCACGTCAGCGTAGTTGGATTCTTATACAACATCTTCTTCTTCCTCAGCATTAGCCGAATGCAGAGAAGCTCTTGAGGCTAATAACACTATGGTAGCATGCCAACATAGTTAGATCAGCGTCTTCTTCCTCCTCAGCATTGCCGTAGTGTGGAGAAGGTCTCGAGGCCAGAGAAGCTATGGAAGCACGTCAGCCATTGTTGCCCTAATTTTTATTTTTTTTGTTTTTTATTTGCATTTGATATGAATTTATTCCACTTAAAATTTTGACAAAAATATTGAAAGGTGAATTTGAAGCTGAAATATTTCTGACTTGTATTTTTGCCTTTGATTTTCAAGTGATTATCCATAAATCAATGATTTTCTTATCCGAAATGTTGATCTTTGATCCGTTCATATCTCTAATGTTATTCTTTAATCCATTCATAATTCCTACTATTAAAGTATGTAATACAAAATTAGGTAAAAAATATATTTACATGAAAAAAAAAATAATTTGGCAGAAACAAAGATTAATATAGAGAATTGACTCTGGATTAACCATCTATCATTCTTTGGTTGCATTTATAGAAGAAAATATGAGAAAGGAATGAGTTGTGGGCATTAGACAACCTACATCTATTTCTGAACAAAGTCATACAATACAACCCGGAGAGAAAGCAAAGTCCAATAATACACAATTTAAGTATCTATGTATAACCTGGAGAGAAAGCAAAGTGCAAAAAAAACTTAAGTACAAAACATTTCCTTCCATTTAAGACAAAAAATTGAGTGCATATAATGCAATATTGTAAACAACAAAAAGTTGAGTTACATCTAGAACTGTATACATTTAGATAAAAAAAAATGAGAGAGTAACACATTCAATACATGTTTACCTGTGTAATACACACAAAATGAACACAGAATAAGACTGCCTCAACAAAACTATAAACAACAAAAATAGTGGAAGCTTCGATGTCTTCAGTTTTATCTTCCTTGTGTGCCACCACTAGTTGCTAAAGCCCCAATACCTGGTGGAAGCCAAGCTTTTCTATTTTTTGGTAGCATCTCCTTCCTTGAGCTTCTCATCATGTATTTTACCTTGTCCAGCAGTTTTCAGTACAGGCTGCCTCCAAGTTGAGCTTTTTTCTGCTCCTTGTTTGGTGGTGTAAGTGGCCCCTCTTCTTATTCTGAGTTTATTCCTCTTCACTACAGTCCCACATCCAGCAGGAAGAGTCTCATCAGGTGTGTGAAATACCTACATTATTTTGAAAATAATTGAAGCAAGTGTATGCTTGGCCCTTCTTCTAATTATCCATATAGTGAATAATCTTACTTGTTGTATTGTTTGATCTCTGATTATAGAAGATACATCACCAACTAACTTCCCTTATTCTTTAACACCCTGTATTATGAGAAAAGCAAAAGAAATTTTTAATTGATTTGAATGTGTACTGGGCTAAGATGACATTGTTTGGACTTATGCACTACCTTAATTCTTCTTTAGGGTAAGCACAAATACCTGTATGAATGTCTTGCTTGTGATGTTAACAGATGCACCACAATTTGGTTGCCCTTGTTCCTCAATTCCCTATAATTTAATCAGTGTACCACATAGATTTTAAAAAAAAAATTCCAAGGTCTATTGTTAGGGCAATGATCATAAAGACATAAAGTTAAGACAGAGTTTTATTGGTTAAACAACCACCATACCTATGGGTTTTGTTGCACTTGGATGTCAACCAGTGCATCAGTATTCATTTGCCTTTGCTGTGCTGGGAAGTTTGCCAGTGTATCACCCCGCATCTGTCTTTGGTTATTGACATTTGAATTGAAATAGTTCTAGTTGCCCTATTAAAAAAAAAAGAACACAATCTCTAATAGAATTTAATCAATGTAATATGCTTCCATAATCTCATATCTTAGCACAATACCTATCGACCCCTTTGGCAGTATATTTCAGCATGCAAATCACCACCTTGCTACCTTTGTTGAGGCTCAACTAATCTTGCATTTTCCTAATTACAATGCCATTACAATATATAAGTTTGTGGAGTTCTGCATTAAAATTTAAAGTAACAAACTTATAGTTATTCAGGAATAATTAAATTTAAAGTAACAAACTTACCCTTTGCCATGGTATCTTTTGTTATGCCCTACTGCTCCACACAAGCCACATTTCATTTTCACCCCATTCTTGGTCACCTTCCCACTTCTGAACCCAATGCTTTCTTCATCTATTTCTCTCCTCCTCAACAATGTTTTTCTTCCTCTTTTTTTGTGCACTGGCAGTGGTGGTATCATGGGTTGTTGCTCACTTTTGGGCCAAGAGTCCCTGTCATGTGTCAGGTTTAAGGTGTGCCCATGGATATCTAAATAAATACCCACAATGTAGCATTCATGAAGATACTTTTCAAGTTTCTCTTTGTTGTTATAAATTACTACCACTGCATGATTGCACGGCACACCAGTCAATTGCCAAACCCTACACAAACAACTTTTTTCAACCATGTCAACAACAAACTACCCATCATTTCTTGATACCTGATATTTAGCTCCCCCTGACCAAGTTGTTTTTTTTTAAAAACTACTCAATTCTTTATGCTGCTCTAATTTTTTTAAAATCCTGGGACAATGGGTGGTTGTGCAATTATTCATGGAAACTCTCCTCCTTTGTATTCTACTCATTAGTTGGGTTCTAATTATCTCATTCAATGTAACTACACCCTTTGTCCTTGCTTCAAGAATATGCCCATTAAAACATTCACACAGGTTATTCAGTAAGATGTCACACTTAAACTTATCTTGGAAATGTGCACTACACCAATCAATCCTTAGGATCTATTTTTTTCATGTATTCATGTGCCCCTTGGGATAGTCCCTATAATATATTCATGGCTCTATCAATTGCAGCTGAATATGTTGCCCTAGCACAACTCCACAGTTGGTCCTTGAGTGTCTTTCCCCTAAAGTGTTTTCTAAAATTGGTGTGGATGTGTCACACATAAAACATATGCTCAGTATTAGGAAATAATTCATCTAGCATTAATTAATCCCTATTATGGGCACACCATCAACACAACACACAACAAAATTATAAAAAAAAAATACATGAACAAAATAGATAGTGAAACAAATAATTGTTATTAGTGTAAGGTACACATATATCAGCAAATATACATAACAACAAAAATAAACATTAAAGCATGTATACACACCTTCTGTCTATTACTCATAAAGGCCGAATTGTGGCTATCTATGATCATTAGGTCCTCTGCTAACAGCTGCAAGAACCAAACCCAATTATCTTTATTTTCCCTATCAACCACAAATCACGCAACAGGATAAATTGAATTATTAGCATCTATACCTACTACAGTCAACAATTGTCCCCCATATAACCCTTTGAGGAAGCAACCATCTACACAAATAATCCTCCTACATCCTACTAGAAACCCATTTCTAAGAGGTTCCAAGCAGACATACATTGCCTCAAAAAACCCCTGATTACGCCTAAATTTAATTGTTGACCCTAGCTGTGTCTTAAGGAGCTCTAGCCTATAATCATATAGCTTGGTCATCTATGTTTCCTCATCACCATCTATCTCCCTAATTTACAAATAAAACATATGCAAGAAAAAAGTAAACCAATGTAGAAGTAACTAACAGTAATGAGTGATAATGCTAACTAACCCTAAACCAAGTACCTTAAGGCGATGTTTTTTGCCCTATATGCTGTCAATCTAGTTATTTCAACCTACTAATTAGTCTTCACAGCTTGTATTATCCCTGCCAACTTCCATGATGGATCTACCCTAATTGCTCCATATATGTCTTAGCTATCCACTTAGCACTTGCATGTCTATTTTTGTGTTCTTCTCCACACTCATGCTTTAGCACACCTAACTTGATCTGTACAGTAGCTCCATCTCTTACCATTGGGGATGCCCACAAGTAAAAAGGACAACCTTTGGTGCAGTAAGCCTTGCATCTAGTCTTAGTGTTTGGTCTGAAATTCATTACATACTTGTTCTTAACTCCATAATTTTTACTGCCTTCTTAAACTGTTTAAAATATCTAAACTTCATCCCAATCTTAAAATAAGGGCTCCTCACGTCAATGGCTTCATTGAATTCTACATATTTTGGCCTAGCATGAAGCATCTCCTCTGAATTTGTTGATGAGCATGAGTGTAGCTCATTAGAATCTGCACAGTCATACTGATCAATATCCTCACCTAATCAAGGTTGTTCTGTATCTACATTTGGTATGGTTGCATGAGTTGTTTAGTTTTCTATAGCTTCTTCATCAATTTCATCATCAAAATTGTAATCTGAGTCATGTAAGTCAATTTCTTCATCAACATTTGATCCTCTAACTCTATCATTTATCAAATTCTGCTCTAAGTCTTCTTTCTCAGGGTCATCTTATTCCTCTTTAGCATCATCATCTTCATTAACACTAGTAGCATTCAAACTCCCACTAGGAATCCACCCTTAATCCTTTACATCTATGCGGACACAAACCTCTCTATTGGAATTTACAACCATTGCCATTCCAAGTGAATTTAAATCTGTTATTACCTCCTTGTACAACCTAGGTTGACTGCTAGCATCCAACAACTATATGTTGCATCTATCCACATCTATTTCCAACTCCTTAGCCATACTCAATAGTTCAATCCTTGATATTTGGTCTGCACACACAAAATCTACATAACCTACTAGCTTTTCTACCCCATTAACCTTGTGGTACATAAGAATTGTGAATAAGTCTGCATCTGGTTCTGAAATTGAATCCAAGAAAGAAGGCTTAAGTTCTTGCCCTCTACATGACATCATATAAGCTTTAAGATAAATGCTAAGGTCCATCATCCAAATTAGAAATCCTTACCAATAAGTGGTTTCCATCATCTATTGAACAAGAAGGAACCAAAAAGCAAGCACATTATCCAAAAATTAAACTACAACTAGAATTAAAAAAGGCACACAACAAGACTCCAATTACACATGAGGCAATTATAAAAATAAATTAGTTGCCATCTCCATATGAAAAAAAAAATCAAATGGCCTACATTATTTTTTTCCCCAAGTATATGTTTAAAATATTGGGAATCACCGCAATCCATTCAATGGCTGATCGGTTTGGGGACAAGATTTAGGGCTCAAAATCCTCATTACGTCGTAGCCCAGGTTGCTCTTAAGCCACAAATGGGAGGGGTGATTACTAACACATTCAAGGAGTACATAAAAGCAACTAAGAATAAGTATTGAACCACTTATAAACAATTAGTGTAAAAAAATAGTGAAACAAAGATAAATACGTACACAACAAGGATAAGAATTAATTGAACTACACATAAATGCATAATCAACAAAGGTGAGAATAAATTTACAACAACCTACAAAACTATTTTCATCACAAATTGGGGAAACAAACAAAGTGGACAATTTCCATCACAAAAACGCAGTGATACGCACAAACTAACAAAAGCCATTTCAAGAAATCATCAAGGACTTCATAAATGCATAATCAATAAAGGTTAGAATAAATCTACAAATATAAAAAGACTCCAATTACACTTGAGGCAATTATTAAAATAAATTAATTGCTATCTTCATATGAAAAAAAAATTAAAATGGCCTACATTATTTTTCCCCTAAGTATATGTTGAAAATATTGGGAATCACTGCAATCCATTTGGTGGTCGATCAATTTGGGGTCAGGGTTTAGGGCTCAAAAGCCTCATTACCCCGTAGCCCAGGTTGCTATTAAGCTACAAATGAGAGGGGTGATTCCCAACACATTCAAGGAAGAGTACATAAAAGCAATTAAGAAGAAGTATTAAACCACTTATGAACAATTAGTGTAAAAAAATAGTGAAACAAAGATAAATACATACACAACAAGGGTAAGAATTAATTGAACTATAGATAAATGCATAATCAACAAAGGTGAGAATAAAACTACAACACCCTACAAAACTAATTCCATCACAAATTGGGGAAACAAACAAAATGGACAATTTCCATCACAAAAACACAGTGATACACACAAACTAACAAAAGTTATTTCAACAAATCATCAAGGACTACATAAATGCATAATCAACAAAAGTTAGAATAAATCTACAATTATAAAAAGACTCCAATTACACATGAGGCAATTCTAAAAATAAATTAATTGTCATCTTCATACGAAAAACAAAATCAAATGGCCTACATTATTTTCCCCCCAATTATATGTTGAATATATTGGGAATCACCACAATCCATTCGGTGGCTGATAGGTTTGGGGACATGGTTTATGGCTCAAAAGCCTCATTACCCCGTAGCCCAAGTTGCTCTTATATCACAAATGGGAGGGGGTGATTCCCAACACATTTGAGGAGTACATAAAATCAATTAAGAAGAAGTATTAAACCACTTATGAACAGTTAGTGTAAAGAAAATAGTGAAACAAGGATATATACATACACAACAAGGGTAAGAATTAATTGAACTACACATAAATGCATAATCAACAAAAGTGAGAATAAATCTACAACAACTTACAAAACTAATTTCATCACAAATTCGGGAAACAAACAAAGTGGACAATTTCCATCACGAAAACAGAGTGATACACACAAACTAGCAAAAGTCATTTCAACAAATCATCAAGGACTATATAAATGCATAATCAACAAAGGTTAGAATAAATCTACAATTATAAAAAGACTCCAATTACACATGAGGCAATTCCAATAATAAATTAATTGTCATCTTCATATGAAAAAAAAATCTAATGGCCTACATTATTTTTTCCCCCAAGTATATGTTGAGTATATTGGGAATCACCGCAATCCATTCGACGCCCGATCAGTTTGGGGATAGGGTTTAGGGCTCAAAAGCCTCATTACCCCATAGCCCAAGTTGCTCTTAAGCTACAAATGGGAGGGGGTGATTCCCAACACCTTCAAGGAGTACATAAAAGCAATTAAGAAGAAGTATTAAACCACTTATGAACAATTAGTGTAAAAAAAATAGTGAAAAAAAATAAATACATACACAACAAGGGTAAGAATTAATTGAACTACACATAAATGCATAATCAACAAAGGTGAGAATAAATCTACAACAACCTACAAAACTAATTCCATCACAAATTGGGGAAACAAACAAAGTGGACAATTTCCATCACAAAAACACAGTGATACACACAAACTAACAAAAGTCATTTCAACAAATCTTCAAGGACTATATAAATGCATAAGCAACAAAGGTTATAATAAATCTACAATAACCTAAAAAACTAATTCCATCACAAACTGGGGAAACAAACAAAGTGCACAATTTCTATCACAAAAACATAGTCATACACACAAACTAACAAAAAGCTATTTCAATAAAGCTATTCCCACAAAGCATCAAACTTACATTGGAGGAAAAAGGGTGATATTAAAAATGGTAGACAAATTGAGACAAAGGGATTTGTTTGCATCCCAAAGAATAAACTACAGATCATACCACACTTCAATTAGAAAAAAAAAATCTAAATTTTCTTTGCACCACCATACATTGTAGAACCAGAACACTGAAAAAAAAAATAGAGCTTCCCTTTTCTTTTCTTAGTGATAAGAAAACAGATGAGTCTTACAAGTAAAACTCAAAATCAAAATTCAAAATAAAATGATTGTAAATCATGCACCCAGAAATAAAGATCATCATCTCTATTCACATTTAAAGAAATAATTAAAATTTTTTGCAAAGCAACCATCAAAAAAATAAAAACCTTCCTTTTCACATAGTGATAACCTACAAGAACTAAGGGAGTGGAAAAAACAACCTTCACGCACAAGTTCAAACTAGATATTAATACAAACACACCGAAAAGAAAAGAGAAAAACTCACAATATTCTGGGACTTCTCCTCCCGGTGGTTGAACCTCCCATTTGATCGACATTGAGCACCAATCTCAAGTAATTTCACTAAATCCTTGCCTTCCTTACTGTAAAACTAAGATATAAAGACCATTGCTTTCAAATGGGTAGAAAAGTTGGAGAAGAAGAGGATAAGGGAAGAAATATCAGTGCCTTACCAATAGCTGAAGGGATGGGAGAAGCTTTCAAATGGGAAGAAAAAGTTGGAGAAGAAGAGGATGAGGGAAGAAAGATCATTGCCTTACCAAGAGCAGAAGGGATGGGAGAAAAGATGAAGAGAAGAGGAATTTAAGGAATTAGGGTTCTGAAATGAGGGTTAGCAAAAGAGGAAAGAAGAAAAACCTAAGTATAAGAATCCAACTATGCTAACATGGTGTCACGTAATCCATGTGGCAAGGCCGGTTGGATTGAACTCTATACATAAGATGATGAGGAGTCCAATATTGGTTGATTGTGTTTTTCTAACAACCAGATAGATGAATTAGGTTACTCGCGAGTGACCTGCTGGAGAAACAAAATTAAAGATGAGTAACCTTTTTTAAGCAAATTAAAGTTATGTTACCAAAATGAAATAAAGGCAAAGTTGAGTAACCTCTGAAAAAATTACTCCTCTCTCTCTCTCTCTCTCTCTCTCTCTCTCTCTCTCTCTCTCTCTCTCTCACACACACACACACACACATTTATAATATAATACCACATAAGCGAAAAATATTTTACAATTAATCTTGCTAAGAAAATCATAGTTAATTGGTGGCTTGATGAAAGCAACACAAAAGTTGCTTGGATTTATGAACATTAATCAAACTCATGGATTCCAAAAAATTTTTAGCAAGTTTTGAGATTATTACAAAATAACTTAAAACTTCCAAAGAGAAGGTTAGCAAATATCAACCACAAACTCCATTCCTTTCAATGTGGACAGAACAAAATGAAACCTGGCAATAAGAGATGAATTTGTTAGAGTAATAATAATACGTGTACATATATCTTGTATTTATATGTATATAACCTTAAGTGTACATATATGTACACCATTCTTGTATTTATATGGGTTGATTTTCTCTAATGAAGTGAAATTCATTCTTTTCTTTCATCTTTTATCTATCATGCTATCAGATGCCAGCTGATCTCATCAGAATTTTGTTCAATCCATTCTATGATGCCTACGTCGTTCTTTTTTGCCAGAACTCTATAAGCCCTCCGATGTGATTTGATAGCTCTCCAACAAGCTTTGTTAGTTCTCCACAGAACTCTGTCTGTCTTCTGACAATCCTTGTACGCTCGGCCTGACTTCTACTTCTTATTTGCTCATCCTACAATGCTGTGCTCGCCCACCGCCGCGATCCCACACCAGACTCTCACCGCCACTCTGTGCTCGCCATGCCACCAAGATCCCTCACCAGACCGCCACTGCCACTCCATGCTCGCCCTGTCACTAAGATACCACACCAGACCACCGCTGCCACGTTGTGCTCTCCCTGCCGCTGCAATCCCGCACTAGCGCACACTCCAACAAGTCATTGTCCAATCTCTGAAGAAGATCTCGCTCACCCCTTAATCGCCACGGTCCAGCCAAGCTCTAACGGCCTTTTTCTCTAATTCCCTGACCATGAGACAAGCGGACAAACAAGCAATTCTAGGCCTTTATTTTCCTCACTCCAAGTCCAGATATTTGGCTCATTCTCTCTTATTTGTTTCCAGTTCCTTTATTCCTTATAACAAGACCTATCATTAAATAAAAGCAAAAAACAAAAAACAAAAAAAAATGGCATCATCTTCTTCTGCACTACATTTCCTAGCTCCAATCGATGCCAAATTAAATGGCTCCAATTACAGGGAATGTTTATTACCGTTCTTATTGTTTTACTTAGGAGGGATCTACTTGGTCATGTCAATGGTACTTCTCCCCCTCTTTCCATACCCGATGCATCATGGACACTTGCTGATTACCGTACCATGACCCTTATTTGTCAGTCTTGTAAGATTGATGTTTATACGGAAATTGGACATCTTCCTCCTGCTCATGCAATATAGGACTACTTAGGTCATACGTTTGAGCATTCTAGCTTTGCTCACCAGTTTGACATTTTATAGGACCTTACCCACATACAGTAACAAGAGCGGTCCGTCAGGGAGTATGTCAGTGAGCTATAGTCTCTGTGGCATCAGATTGATTCTTTGGAGGAATCTACTTGCTTGATATGCAAATGTGGCAAAACTCGCACTCAATCTCTCCAAACATAACGCACCTTTGAATTCATGATGCGTCTTCATCCTGATTTTGAGGTTGTTCACAGCCAACTACTTAATCAAGACCCTCTTCCCTCATTTAATGATGTTATTCATAAAGTTATTACTGAGGAGACCCATCTCATCACACTATCTCCATGACTTATCTCTACAGATACAGTTATCTCTGAGACTTCTCCATGCTCCTCTCGGGTACCCTCTGGCCCTTCTGTGCAACCAGCTCTTGCTTCACCAACCTCTTCTAGATCTTCTATTATCTGTCATTACTACAATCGTCCTAGACATATGAAGAGCCAGTGTCTTAAGCTTCAGCAAATACAGTAACAGCAGTCACCATAGTCTCTCCCTCCGCCTCAATCTCTTGCTTCCTACCCTCATGCTACCTCTACTTCAGCTTCAGCTTCTCCTTCCTCTACTGATCTTCTCTCTCAGGTTACTCAACCAACTGAATAGATTCATGCTATACAGCGCACTCTGCCCTCTAGCATTTCCTCTGCTATATTTGGTTCCTCTACTATGCCTTCTTCCTCCTAAATTTTAGATTATGATGCCACTCATCATATGACTGCAGATACCTCTAGCCTAATATCTAATTCTACGCCTCAGACCTTTTCCAGTATTCGCACTGTTGATTGGAGCCTTTATCCTGTCACATAGTGTGGTCATCTTTAGTCTACTTTATTTGACATTCATGACGTCTATCATGTCCCCGGCTTATCTCTAAACCTCCTTTCTATTAGTTATCTCATTTATCATGGTCTCACTGTTACCTTTTCTTCTTCTACTTGTTCTGTGCAGGGCCATCTTACAGGCCAGAGGATTGGGATCGAGCGTAGAGTTGGTGGCCTATATTACTTAGACTATCTTCATTTTCCCACTCTTCTATCTTCTGATATTGCCACTTCCATGTGTTCTCTTGATCGTTGGTACAGTCACCTCAGTCACTTGTCTAGTTCTTGTAAGAAACTCTTAACAAATTTAGGTTGTCTTGGTTCTTTTTCTTTCCCTTCTTCACATCCATGTATGAGTTGTAAACTCGCTAAACACACCTCTCTTCCTTTCTCTTTATGAGGATCTATTTCAGAATCTACTTTTGATCTTATTTACTCTGATGCTTGAGGTCCTGCCCCCCTCTCATCTTGTGGTGGTTTCTTCTATTACATATCTTTCATTGATGATTTCTCACACTATACTTGCTTTTATTTAATGCGTTCTCGATCTGAATTTTGTCATTTAGTCTCGATTTGCACAAATGGTATATACTTAATTTGGTAAACACATTAAGATCTTTCGCTCTCATGGGGCACGAGAGTATCTCTCTACATCCTTCCGCACCTTACTCTCCACTCACAGCACTATTCCTCAGTTATCTTGTCCTTATACACCTGCTCAAAACAGTGGCACTGAGGCAAGCATCGTCATATCCTAGATACTACACGCACATTTCTTTTTGATCTTCTGCCCCTTAATCCTTCTTGGTTGGGGTCATTCTTACCTCCTTCTATCTCATCAATCGCATTCCTACCTCCACTCTCTCTGGCATCACACCTTATAAGCATCTTTACTCACTTTCTCCCTCTAATGGTTATTTTTGTACTTTTGGTTGTACCTGTTTCATTCGTTTGCCCATCGTCGAGCGAAATAAACTATTTCCCCATTCTGCCATGTGCATTTTTCTCAGCTATAGCTCTAAACACAAGGGTTATCATTGCTATGATCCTCGTTCTCACCGTCTTCATATTTCCCATCACGTCATCTTTTATGAAGATACCCCTAACTTTCCTTCATCCTTCCCAAATCTTTCTTTTCTTCAGTCTTCCACTAGTGCATCATCTTCTCTTCCCTCCATCATACTTTCGAGTCCCACTACCATTGCTAATTCTTTGCCTTCTCCTGACATCTCCACAAACACTTCCGTTATTCCTCCTTCCCCTTCCTTTGGGAGCAATGATGGATCTAGTGATTCACCTCCTCTCTCCACTGACCCATCCTCTCCTGAAGATTCTCCTGCTATCTCCCGTCATTACCTAGACCACCCTCGTCGTCCTCTTGCTCAGTACTCACTTTCTCACTCCTTTACCTACTCTCTCAATTTCCATACCTTTCTTGCTACTATTTACTCTCATTCTGAGCTGCAGACTTATTGTGAGGCTATGAAACATCCCCAGTGGCAACAGGCTATGACAGAGGAACTTGATGCTCTTCAGCGCATGCATATATGGGATCTTGTTCCCCTTCTATCTAGTGTTACTCCTATCAGCTGTCGGTGAGTTTATCTAGTCAAGACCCAAGCCGATGGTAGTATTGAGCGCCACAAAGCGTGTCTTGTTGCTCGTGGTTTCACTTAGGATTATGGCACTGACTATGAGAAGACATTTGCTCATGTGACCAAGTTGACTACTATTCTTCTACTTTTCGCTATTGCTGCTACTCGTCACTGGCCCCTTTATCAATTAGATGTGACCAATACCTTCTTACATAGGGATCAATCTGAGGACATTTATATAACTCCTCTCCTTTTGGTTTCCCTCATCTTTCTCAGTATGTCTATCATCTTCGCCAAACTATCTATTTACTCAAACAGGCTCCTCGTGCCTAGTTTGAGCATTTTCGTAGTGTGGTCCTTGCTCTTGGTTTTATCAAGAGCTCTCATGATTATGCCCTATTCACTTGGTAGACTATTCGAGACCTCACTATTCTTTTTCTTTATGTTGATGTTATGGTTATTACTAGTGAGGATGTTGATACTATTTTTTCTATAAAATAGCGGTTACATACCAAGTTTCAAATGAAAGATCTTGACCCTCTTTGTTACTTTCTGGGTCTTAAGATTGCTTATTCTCATCGAGGTCACTTGGTGTCTTAACCAAAGTACATTTTTTTTTTTTTTATGAGCTGATATTACTGATCTCCGTACTGCCTCTACTCCTATAGACTTGCATCACCAACACTCCTCTTCTAATGGTGAGCTTCTGCCTGATCTCACTCACTATCGCACACTTGTTGGTGCTTTCGTCAATTTGAGCATGACTAGACCTGATATTACATATGTTGTTCGTGTTCTTAGTCAATTTGCGAGTGCTCCTCAATCTACTTATTATGCCTTCCTCATACTATATCTCGATCTCTACTTTTCTCTGCTACCTCTTCTCTTAAGTTGCGCGCATATTGTGATGCTAATTGAGCAAGTGTTGCTTCTAATCGACGATCTACTACTGGTTTCTGCATTTTTCTTGGAGATTCTCTTATCTCTTGGAAAAGCAAGAAACAATCTACTGTTGCTCATTCCACTTCTGAGGATAGGGGTGGACATGGGCTGGGCTGGGTTGGGCCTGGGCTGGGCCAGACTCAAAAATTCAACCCATATATTAGTGTTGGGCTAGGTTGGGCCAAATTATTCTGGTCCAAACCAGGCCCATTTGATTTTCATTAGGCCCAGACCCAACCTAACCCAACCCAAAAAAAAATTATGAAATAATAGAAATAACGAAATAAACAATTAATAAAAGGATAAAACTAGATGAAAAGTAATGCACACATCCCTACATATATATATATATATATATATATATGTATATTAAAAAACCAAAAGCAAAGCCTAGAAAGTTACCTAGTATTTTCAAACGTCTTTTTTATTATATATATGTATATATTATTTATTTATTCAGGTCGGGCCGGGCCGGGTCGGGTCGGGTTCGGCTAAAATTCATCTAACCCAAGCCCAGCCCGAAATTCGATCGGGCCTACAATTTGAGCCTAACCTGACCCTTTGGGCCAACTTTCTAAGCCTAGATCTTATATTTTTTGGGATGGCCCAGGCCAGCTCATGGGTCACCCGCCCTTTGTCCACCCCTAGCTGAGGCTGAGTATGGTGCTATGTCCTCTACTACTAAGGAGGTTTTTTGGTTGTGTCTGCTTTTGATGGACTTTGATGTCTCTATCTTTGTCCCCACTCCTATATACTAAGATAACCAGAGTGCCATCAAAATCACTGCCAATCTTGTATTCCATGAGTATACGAAGCATCATGAAGTCACCCTTCACTTTGTTCATCATCATTACCTTACTGGCAGTATTCTTCTTCCTTATGTCACCTCCACATAGCAGATTGTTGATCTTTCACTAAGGCACATATTGTCTCTCAATTTCAGTTTCTAGTTAACAAACTCTCGGTTCATGACCTACATGAGTTTGAGGGGGCATGTTAGAGTAATAATAATATGTCTACATATATCTTGTATTTATACATATATACCCTTGAGTTACATACTTATGTGTACACCATTCTTGCATTTATATGTGCTAATTTGCTCTAATGAATTATTATTCATTCTCTTCTTTCATCTTTTATCTATCAAGATTTATGAGCAAGTTTTATAGTTAATAGTGAAGGTACTAATTTTAGATTGAGGTCGTTGATTATTAATACCCTTGTTAGAGCAGAAATTAACCTAGCAATCTTTCCCAAGACTTGCATAAGTTTTCTAGGAGCTTAGCCAAGCAGTCCCTTTCCATGTTTTTCATTTCAAAAGAATTGGTAACCCATAAAGATATCATCGTTGGATAGAAGGCCGGAGAGTTTAGCCCTTTGATGCACCATGCATTTTGTTTGATAATATCTTATAATGCTTATAGATTGTTAGAGTAATATTCTTTTATGAATAATGTATATGTATATATACCTTGTATCTCCATGTTCATACATACTCTTACATACTCTTGTATCTATTTATTGGATTGTTGCCCTAAAAAATTATAGTTTTCTTCTCTCACATTTCCTTACATGGCATTAGAGAGGTTTTTTTCCAAGGCCATTTTTTGATAAAACTTCGGCCATCTCGTCTCTTACCATATTTATCATTCTTCGCCGGATTTAAGCCAAATTCGGCGGTTTCATCTTTCTTCGCCCGATTTGTGCCTACTTCTCTAGTTTCATCTTTTTTTAACCCGATTTGTGCCTACTTCACCGGTTTTGTCTTTCTTCACCGGATTTGTCTTTTTGTCCTGGTTATGTCTTTTGTTTTCCCATCGACAGTCTCAGTCTCACCTCCCCCACTACCACCTCCAGCACCGCACAACCCGCCGCTCCCATATCCATCACCTCTAAACCCACAACCCTTGTTGTTGCCGATCAGATCCCACCGTTGAGCCCGATCAACTTCTTATTGACCACCGTCCTTCTTACCATCGAACATCCCCATATCCATTACCTCCAAACC
Organism: Dioscorea cayenensis subsp. rotundata; assembly: GCF_009730915.1. Lineage (NCBI taxonomy): Eukaryota > Viridiplantae > Streptophyta > Magnoliopsida > Dioscoreales > Dioscoreaceae > Dioscorea > Dioscorea cayenensis. The sequence goes on from NC_052478.1 coordinate 15,210,072, forward strand.
CACAGTCCTTGATTGCCTCTCACCAGATTTTCAAATTTCTTAACATTATCATTATTATATTCAATGCCAGAGACCAAATTTGCAAATTGCTCCCCATTATTATTATTATTATTATTATTATTATTATTATTATTATTATTATTATTATTATATTCTCTGACATTCAAGTCCCAAGATAAATTCCTCTTTTGGCTGACAGTGACATCTCCTTTTGACCTTGTTCACTTGAATGTTTGGGGTCCATCCTCACTCTCATCTCTTGGTGGTTTCTCCTACTATATCCGTTTTATTGATTATTTCTCCCATTATACCTACTACATTCTTGATCTAAGTTCTTTGTCATTTATTCTCAATTTGCATAAATAATATACACTCAATTTGGCAACCGCATTAAGGTCTTCGCTCTGATGGGTCACATGAGTATCTCTCTACATCCTTTCGAGTGTCACTATCTACTCATGGCACTTTGGCTCAGCATTCATTCCTCACGCACCTGCTCAAAACAGTGTTGTTGAGCGCAAGCATCATCACATCTTAGAAACTGCTCGTGTTCTTCTCTTTTCTTCTACTGTCACTCAAACATTATGGGTAAAGGCTATTCTTACCTCAATCTATCTCATCAATAGAACTCCTTCCCCCACTCTTTCTTGTGTCACTCCTTACGAGCGTCTTTACTCTCAATCTTCCTCTTATGGTCACCTTTGCACTTTTGGTTATACTTGTTTTATCCTTTTGCCTGGTGGTGAGCGAACAAAACTCTCTTCTCATTCTGCCATGTGCATTTTTGTAAGCTATAGATCTAAACACAAAGGTTATTGCTGTTATGATCCTCTATCTCATCGTCTTCGTATTTCCTATCACATAACCTTTTCTGAAGACACACCTTACTTTTCTTCATTTTCTCCGAATCTTTCTTTTCTTCAGTCTTCATCTAGTGCGTCCTCTTCCCTTCCTTCAGTCATTATTCTAGGTTCCACCATCACTACTGATGCATTCTCCGCAAGTGTACGGGTTACACACAAGTAATACAGTGGTACCCCGTGAGGGGTAGGATTGTTGACCACAAGGACTGGACTTAAAGTACTATTTCTTCTTCTAATCTCTAGTTAAACAATAATAGGATTTGGTTTGTAAATAGAAAATAAAACAAATAAAGGATAGGACAAGTGGATTTATCAAATAGTTTAGGATCGAGTGTTTCAACAGCAAGAGAGCAATGCCCCGGGATCATTCCTATAAGCTATAGCATGCTGACTGACTTCTAATGCCTACCAGGTACATTTTATGGTTCTTGTGTGTGCTCAAAAGCAATATTGCATCTATGGTTCTGAAATACACCAAGTTTTGCTAAGGTAACTGTGGTTTCATACTTGTCGAGTTTTGCAATCACACGCGGCATCTACAACTATGGCAATCCACACACCAAGTTTTACCTAAGCAACTGTGCAAATCAAACACATCAAGTTATGCAAACACAAGAAACCAAAAGAACTCCGTAGATCATTAGAAGAAAGCATTGAAAGCATACAAAGTATTATAGTTCAACATCCTGGGGCACCGTGGATGGTTAGCCCCTCATGGATGGGTACAACATGGAAAAAACAAATAAAGATCTAAGGGAAGAAGACATGACTCCCTCTTTCTCAAGATATTCATCCTAGTTTAGCTCCGTATGCTAGCCCCAGTTCCCTTGTGCCTCCGACTCATCCTTGATCCCCTTAGATGGTATGGTGAAGCTTGATCTTCACCCTAATCGAAGTCTTCCCAGTGGAGAAGAAAATCACCGAACAAAAATGAGCTTGAAACCTTAGAAAGCTAGAGTAAAAAGGCTGATTTTGGGCTCGACACAGTCCAAGCACGGTCATGCTTGGACCGCGCTATCTCTTTGAGATCTTTGAGTGAATAGGCTAAGTGCTCACCTTGGAAATCAAAGGAAGGCGCACGATCATGCTTCGCCTATGCTTATCCAGTGCACGACTGTGCTAAGAGCATCCTGAGCGTGCTTCTCCCACTAGGTAGAAACTATCTTTAGACTGGGATAATCAGGGGAAAAGCACGATTGTGATGAGGCCGTGCTTGGCCTGAGAGCATACCCCTGCTTGAATTATCACTGGGTTGTCCCCAAGGCTAAAATAATCAATGGGACAGAGCATGACCGTGCTCTACCCATGTTCAGCTTAAGCACTTAGCAAAAATCTTCATTCTTTACTCATTTCATCCCCGATTTTTCACTCCAAATTGCTTCAAGCCCCAAAATCCTGCACACAGAGTAACTATACCCAGAATAGCACTGAATATACACAAAAATATGCTAAAGGACAAGTAAAAGAATGAATTAAGGGTAAATAAATATGATGTAAAATGCACTCATCAACTACCAGTTTTGTGCCTCATTTCACAATTTCCACTAACACTTCTTCTACTCCTCCATCCTCGCATGCATTGATGGTTCTGATAATTCACCTCCTCTCCCCGCCTGCTCACCCTCTCTTAAAGATGCTACTAAGTCTTCCATCATTACCCAGACCACATTCGTCGTCCTTCTACCTAGTATGCACTTTCTCTTTCCTCTACATACTCCTAAGAGTTCTAGGCCTTCCTTACTACTGTTCACTCCCATTCTGAGCCGCAGTCTTATCGTAAGGATGTGAGTCATCCCCAATGACAACAGGCTATGATAGAGGAAACTCGATGCCCTTCAGCAACCACATACATGGGAGCTTGTTCCACTTTCTTCTAGTGTTACTGTTATCAACTGTCGGTGGGTGTATGGGGTTAAGACCCAAGCTGATGGTAGCATTGAGCACCACAAGGTGCGTCTTATTGCTTATGGTTTCACTCAAGAGTACGGCATTGACTATGAGGAGACATTTTCTCCTGTGTCCAAGTTTACTACTATTCATCATTTTTTAACTATTGCAACCACTCGTCACTGGTCACTTCATCCGTTAGATGTGACTAATGCTTTATTATATGGGGATCTTTCTAAGGATGTTTATATGACTCCTCCTCCTGGTTTCTCTTATCCTCCTCAGCATGTCTATCATCTTCGTCAGGCTATTTATAGACTCAAATAGGCTCCTCACGCCTGGTTTGAGTATTTTCATAATGTGGTTCTTCCCCTAGGTTCCACTAAGAGCTCTCATGATTATGCCCTTTTCACTCAGTAAACTCCTTAAGGCCTCACTATTCTTCTTCTTTATGTTGATGATATGGTCATTTCTAGTGATGATGTTGATATTATTCTTTCTCTAAAACAGGCAGTTACACCCTGAGTTTCAAATAAAAGACCTTGGACCTCTTCATTATTTTATGTGTCTTGAGGTCACTTATTCTCATCGAGGTTACTTGGTGTCTCAATAAAAGTACATTTCTGATATTTTTTTTAATTAGCTGGCCTCACTGATATCCATATTGCCTCTACTCCCATTGAGTTGCATCATCATCTCTCCTCTTCAGATGGTGAACTGTTCACTGATCCTACCCATTATTAAGCACTTGTGGGTACTTGACAGACACTTTCCTACTGGTGTTTGGTGTATCAAAATATAAACATATGAATATATATATGCAAGTACACAATAAAATATCTTATTCAGGTTCGTAATACCGCAAGTTTACAGGTCGTCAAGTAATACCTCATGGATAAACACGAGGGCGTATTTCCACAGGAATGGCGAGATGCTCTTATTACTTCCTTTTCACTTAATCAATAGTCCAAATGTTTAAGTTCTACTTTAAGCTAATTGTACAAATTATGGATACAATACAATTGGGCATGTCGTTAAGCACACTAGGAAGGAGTGGGAGCATGTATAAAGGTTATCTTCATTACTAATTATGATAGCTGTTAAGTATCAATTATGTTCCAGGATCGAACAGGGAGAATTCAAAGGCCTACAAGCACTAATAAGCCATGGCGACTAGGTCTAAATCACTATGAACTCAAGATGGAATTCCTCACCCCATCACTCGGATGGAATCTAATCCTCCTCAGCATCCTATGTTTGCCTCAAGTACAAGAACCCTATGAGAAGAAATCAAAAATCTCTAAGTGTTGGCAATGGCCGTTCCAGGGCTCTTTTTGTTCACAATGGCCATAACTCTAGAAAATTTAGAATCATGGCACGCTCTATTAAACGGCCGTGATAGGTTACCACGGCAACCAAAACGGGCGCTATAAGCCCGTTGCAGACTGACTCAATTTTTCTAGAAATCTTAATTCTTTACGTGGTCATCACAACAGGTATAACAGGCTTACCATGCCCATTGTGATGCTCACAATGAAAAACTAGAGGTTTTCCCTATGTAAAACAACATGAAAACAATTCCTACTAATAGTACTAGACTCCCCCAAACATGTTTTTCTTATGAAATTCAATGGGGTCAATCCAACTTCCCACTCTCACATTAATTACCATATTCTGTATTTTATTAACTGATAAATGATAAACTAAGACTAAGTGGACTAAAGTCCAGAAAACTACTTAGGTTGCCTCCCAAGAAGCATTTGTTTTACGTCACGAGCCTGACATACCTGTTCTTACCTCACGATGGCTCAAAAAGGTCAAATTCTTCTTCCTGGTCATTCGAATTATGCTTCTGGAAATAATATTTTAATCGGTGACTGTTTGCCTTATATGTACCTCTTTCGGGGTCAGTTATTTCTACAGCACCATAGGGAAAACTCGAAATACCATGAACGGCCCTGACCATCTTGACTTTAAGTTACCTGGAAATAACCTTAGCCCCACATTAAAAAGAAGGACTTGATCCCCCTCCTGGAATTCCTTGAAGCATCTGAGGTTCTGGTCAAAGTACTTTTTGGTTCATTCCTTGTAAATCCTTGCATTTTCATAGGCGTTTAACCACCACACCTCAAGCTCCTGAAGTTGTAATTTTCTCTTTCTTCCTACAAGATGAATATCAAGGTTTAGGCTTTTTATTACCCAATAGGCTTTATATTCCAGTTCTACAGAATGATGAAAAGCTTTTCCATACACAAGTTTATATCGTGAAGTCCCTATAGGTGTTTTATATGTTATCATGTATACCCATATGACATCATCCAATTTTTTGGACGAATCCTTTTGATAATGATATACGGCCTTTTCTAGAATTTGTTTCAATTGCTTATTGGATACTTCTACTTGCCCACTTGTCTATGGATGATAAGGCGTTGCTAGCCTATGTGTGACTCCATATTTCCATAATGTCTTTATTAGCTTATCATTGCAAAAATGTGTACCCCTATCACTCAAGATGATCCTGGGTGTATAGAACAGTTTCTTTAAGAAATTAATTACAACTCTAGCATCATTTGAAGGGAGAGCTTATGCTTCTACTCATTTGGAGACATAGTCGACTACAACTAAAATAAACTTGTTACCAAATGAAGTAGGAAATGGGCCCATGAAATCAATACCCCATATATCAAAGATTTCACATATAAGAATAGAATTCTACGGCATCTCATCTCATCGAGAAATATTACCAGTCCGTCGGCAATTATCACAATTCCATACATACCTGTGAGCATCCTAAAAGATTGTGGGCTAATAGAAACCTAATTTGAGAACCTTATCGGTTGTCTTGCTTGCACTAAAATGCCCTCAGCGGGTCCTGAATGACAGTGTTCTAGAATTTCCCATCTATTGGCTCATAGTACGCATCATCTGATGATCTGGTCTGCACACATTCTAAGTAAGAATGGATCTTCCCACATGTAGTGCTTAAGGTCTGGAAAGAATTTCTTCTTTTGTTGGTATGTGAACCATTTAGGAAGGGTGTCTGCAACCAAATAATTGGCGAAGTCATCAAACCAAGGGGGGTCTTCATCTCTTACCGTGTTAAACTTTTACATGCATTCTTCAAGGAAGGCGTCATCAATTTCTCTATCATCCAACAATTTTTTTAGGACCTTCTAGCCTGAATAGATGATCTGCAACCAAGTTCTCCACTCCTCGCTTATCCTTGATCTCCACATCAAATTCCTGTAAAAGCAAAATGCACCTGATTAGATGAGGTTTAGCATCAATTTTACTCATTAGGTACCTGAGCAAAGAGTAATCAGTGTAGATCACAACTTTGGATAACACTAAGTATGGTCAGAACTTATCGAATGCGAACACTACAGCTAGCAATTCCTTCTCGGTTGTTGTGTAGTTCTCTTGTGCATCATTCAAGGTTTTGCTAGCGTAATATATGGGATGGAAGTGCTTGTCCTTTCACTGGCCTAATACTGCTCCAATTGTGAACTCACTAGCGTCACACATCAACTCGAAGGGTAGATCTTAGTTTGGCGCAATCATGATCAGTGCCTGTACAAGTTTATCCGTTAATGTTTTGAATGCCAATATGCAATCTTTATTGAAATCGAATGGTGTATATTTCTCGAAAAGCTTGGTGAGAGGTCTAATGATCTGTGAAAAGGCATTGATGAACCTTCTGTAAAACCCCACATGCCCTAGAAAACTTCGAGTTGCCTTGACTGACATAGGTAATAGGAGTTTTTCAATAGCAGCAACCTTCGCCTTGTCCACTTTGATCCCCTTTTCTGAAATTTGGTGCCCATGTACTATTCTTTCCCGAATCATGAAATGAAATTTCTCCCAACTAAGTACCAAGTTTGTTTCCTCGCACCTTACTAGCATTTGTTTTAGATTTTTGAGGCAAGTGTCAAAGGAGTCGCCAAATACCGAAAAGTCATCCATGAACACCTCCATTGTCTTTTCCACCATATCCTCAAAATTTGCTAACATGCATCTCTGGAAGGTGGCAGGTAGGTTGTATAATCTGAAGGGTATTCGGCGGTATGCAAAGGTGCCATACAGGCATGTGAATGTAGTCTTTTCTTGATCTTCTAGGGTGAAGGGATCGAAAAGTATCCTGAGAATCCATCCAGAAAGCAATAGTAGGAATGCCCTGCTAATCTCTCAAGTATTTGGTCAATAAATGGCAGGGGGAAATGGTCTTTTCTGGTGGCATCATTTAGCTTCCTGTAATCATTGCACACATCCACCCTATGACTATCTTGGTAGGTATGAGCTCATTCTTCTCATTTGTGACCATAATCATTCCCCTTTCTTCAGCATCACTTGCACTGGGCTCACCCACGCACTATCTGAAATTGGGTAAATGATCCCTGCATCTAACAGCTTCATTACTTCTATTTTGATAACCTCTTTCATGTTCAGATTCAGCCTTCGTCGAGGTAAGGTAGAAGGCTTATGATTGTCCTCCATCAAAATCTTATGGGTAAATGATCCCTGCATCTAACAGCTTCATTACTTCTATTTTGATAACCTCTTTCATGTTCAGATTCAGCCTTCGTCGAGGTAAGGTAGAAGGCTTATGATTGTCCTCCATCAAAATCTTATGGGTTCAAAAGGATGGACTAATTCCCTTGATGTTAGTTATCTTCCAAGCTAGGGCTTTCATATGCCTTAGTAGAACCCCTAACAACTTTTCTTTTTCCTCCTTTTATTAAGCCTGTTGCAATGATCACTAGATGCTTCTACTCCTCCCCTAAGAATGCATACTCAAGGTGCTCTTGTAATGTCTTCAATTCCACAACCGGGAGTTCCTCAATGGATGGTTTGAGCCTATCATCCATGCTCAATGTGGCTCCAGTGGTACTTTCTTCTCCCTCACAAGCTTGATCATTACTGGCATCATTCTTTATTTCATAAACCATGTTTACCTCCTTGGTGATGCTATCTACATGCAAACTGTCAATTCTTATGGAGTCTTCTATGGCGTTGCTCATTGTTCTCTCTTCTAATTCTCCTATTTTTCTGAACTAATCTAACATTCTCTGCCAAACTATCTCTTCATTATGCCCATAGGAAGTATGGAGTGTAGAGGACTGCTCAACTGCATAGAGATATTATGCATAGAATTCCTGCGTCATGAGGTATTCAACCTATTGATCAAGCAGGGCTAGTACCCTCTCCAACTGACCTTTCATATCTGTAAAGAAAAGATAACTGTTTATAATATTGTGTAGTAATGATAGAAACACGTGATAAACTGAATTGACTAAATTAAATACAAAAAGGATAAATGACTAAAACACTAAGCTACAGGTTTTCTTAGAATCTCTTGACTGTGGTTCCCAGGCAACGGCACCAAAAACTCGACTGACATTTTCCTACTGGTGTTGGGTGTGTCAAAGTATGGATATATGAATATATAAGTATGAAAGTACATAATAAAATATCATATTCAGGTCCGTAATACCACAAGTGTACGGATCATCAAGTAATACTTCATGGATGAACATGAGGGTCGTATTTCCCCAGGAATGGCGAGAGGCTCCTATTACTTCTTTTTCACTTAATCAATAGCCTAAACATTTAGGTTCTCTCTTTAATCTAATTGTACAAATTATGGATACAATATAATTGAAGATAGTGTTAAGCACACTTGGAAAGAGTGGGAATATGTATAAAGATTATCTTTATTACTAATTATGATAGGCGTTAAGTATCAATTATGTTCTAGGATCGAATCAGGAGAATTCAAAGGCCTACTAACCTAATAAGCCATGGCGACTAGGTCCAAATCACTAGGAACTTAAGATGGAATTCCTCCCCTCCCTCAGGGTCACTCAAATGGAATCTAATCCTCCTCAGCCTCCTATGTTTGCCTTTAAGTGTGAGAACCCTATAAGAAGAAATCAATCAAACCCTAAGTCTAAGGGTTAATTAATCCCTAATATGAAAACCTAGCTATGCCTAATCTCTTAGAACATGCATAGATCTATCATGGCATGGGTGTCATCAATGCAGGGGCATATCCTCCTTATTCACATTAACAAAGATAAAAACAAATTAAAGCATGAAATGATTAAGAAAACTACAATGATATATATATTGATCAATCAAGATTCATAAACAATAACCAAAGGCCTTGATATACAATTCCACTTAAATTAGGTTCTCATGATGGACTAAAGAAAGTAAAACATCAAAGTGCAAAGAGAGCCACAAGACCAAATAATGAATAATAAACATTCAATATGTTCATAGACTAACTTCCTCCAATAATTCTCTAAAGGTAGGGATTAGACGATCCCAAGGTTGTCCAATGACGTGTGTCACTCACTCCTCTCTGATGATGATCTTTGAAGATGCATGTCACACGATATCTTCTCTGATGATGCTCGCTGACGTACTCTTGAGAAATCCATCGGAATCCGTTGGAATATGAAAGAAACACCATCTCCTGCCACTCAGATCTCCAAAAATCCGGCTGTCCTAGGTTCTTCGACAAAAGAATCTCCCCTATAAATTGAGAACACTAGGGTATTTATTGTAATCGGCTCTTCCATGGCCTCACCACGGGTGTTGTGATAACAATTGTGAGTAAGTTGTTGCTTGGGCTCCAAGTCTCATCCTGGCACGGTCTTTTGGAGTTATGCATCTTGACAACGGCTATTATGGACTTCACAACTGCCGTTGTGAGGCCGTTATGGCTTCTATGTTACTACCAATGAACTCATGCTGCCACGATTTGATCACGACAGTGGTAAATGTAGGCAACTAGCTTTGTGAGTTCCCATAACGGGCATTGTGAGCCTGTGGTGCAGCCTTGATTCAGCAACTTGCTTCATTTTGCATCAAAACCTCCTTGAATTCACTTCTTTCCACCTAAATTATAAATAAAGGTCGTTGTGAACAAAAGAATGTAATTTTGTACTAATGAAATGCTAAGCAAGTGCAATTTCATGAAAGATGTAGTGTAAATGATATAGAAAATATGATCAGTTTAGCACTTATCAGTGCTCTTATTTATTTGACCATCACTCATCCTGATATTGCATATTTTGTTCACATTCTTAGCCAATTTGTTAGTGCTCCCTGATCTACTCATTATGCTACACTTTTAAGAGTTCTTCGTTACCTCTATGGCACTATCACTTGATCTCTATTTTTTTCTGCCATGTCCTTTCTTGAGTTACATGCATACTGTAATGTTGATTGGGTAGGTGATGCTACTGATTGAAGATCTACTATTGGTTTCTGCATTTTTCTTAGAGATTCACTTATCTCTTGGAAATGCAAGAAACAATCCACTGTTGCGCTTTCCACTACTAAGGCTGAGTATGGTGCTATGTCATCCATTACTAAGGAAGTTCTTTGCTTGCATCAAATTTTGATGGACTTTAGTATCTCTATATCTGCCCCCACTCCTATCTATTGTGATAACCAGAGTGGCATCAAAATTGCTACCAATCCTTTGTTTCATGAGTGCACAAAGCATTTTGAGGTCTCTCTTCACTTTATTCATCATCATTATCTTACTGGTAATATTCTTCTTTTGTATGTTACCTCTACATAGCAGCTTACTAATTTTTTCACTAAGGCACATATTATCACTCAATTTCAGTTCCTATTTGACAAACTATTGGTTTACAACCCACCATGAGTTTAAGGGGGTGTGTTAGAGTGATATCGCTCTATGTATAATGTATATGCATATATACCTTGTATATCCTTGTTAATACATACTCTTACATACTCTTATATCTATTTATTGGGTTGTTTCCCTAATGAATTACAGTTTTCTTCTCTCACATTTCCTTAAATAAATAATAACTCTGTTGGAATAATTTTTGCTAAGTGGTAAGTTGTCCTTAGTTTTCCAAAAAAGTTAACATAGAAATAGAATTTTTTTTGCATTATGTTTTCTATTTCTTTACAAAATTTACCAGCCACATAGAAATAGAATTTCTCTAAAATGATGACATGATTTAAGATATTTTTGTTAAGCTACGTATCAGTTGTTTTTTTTCTGATTTTTATATATATTTGCAACTTCATTAATTGTTTGAAATACATTTTTATTGGAAAGAACAACTAACTTAAAACTGTAGGAGAATATTGTCATGTTAAATTTTGGATGAAATGTTAGAAGTTATTGATTTCTTGATTGAGAACTTAACCAAGAGCGCAACTTTTGTGCTTCCTTCCTTCAAAACCATTGGTAGAAAGAGATAAAACAATTAATAGGAATGGTTTTTGGTTATTCTTAGACACATATTACTCAATTTGTTTTTTATTTTATATGTTGTTTTTAATACACATGAATAGACTCTAAAATTTCTAAGCAGCAAATTACTTTTAAAATGTATCAATCAAAGATGGACAAAAGTTGAATGACCAAGCCAAGATTGAGCCAAGAAAACCTAAATGGAGTGGAAGAATTTCTCAATTTTACTTTTGATAACTCAAGTCAAGATAATAAGATTGTTTGCCCCTATATAAAGTGCGTGAATGCCCATTGGCAAACTCGTGAAATGCCATTTGAACATATAGCATGCGATGGAATCCTCCAAGGGTACACTTGGTGGTTTTTCCATGGAGACGATGTGGGGCCATCGACCTCCTCTGTGATAAATACTTTCATGGCTCCTTCGAGTTCTAATCCTCATAACAACAATCCCATGTTGCCTAGAAATGGAATGGAGGAGTTGTTGTAGGATGCTTTTAACATGAAACAAGCACGTGGGGACTCAAACTTTAATAATGCATAATTTAATGTTGAAGTGAATAATAAAATGGAACCCCACCAAGGGGCAACTGATAAACAACCTTCTGAAGAAGCGTCAAAGTTCTACAAATTTCTTGAAGACATGAATGAAAAACTATATGAGTGGTAGAAACATTTTAGACTATATTTTATGTTCGCCTTTACCATCTAAAATGCATGTGCGAGATGACTGGGAAAGGGCTCAACTACTTAATTGAATTTTTGAAAGAGTTTTTTCCATTGGTTGTTATTCCTTTGAGTGGTTGCGAGTCCAAGAAGGCCATTAAAGATCTTGGTCTTGGATATGAGAAAATGCATAGCTGCCCGGATGATTACATGCTCTACTGTGATGATAAAGATAGTCAACATTCGTGTCATGTATGTGAAATTTTGCGTTGGTCATCCACAAATGCTAATCAACCTTTGAACGATGACAATGAAGTAGTTCATAAGTGACCAACGAAGATTTTGAGGTATTTCCCTATAATTCCAAGATTACAGAAGATATTCATGTCCTCTAAAACTTCTGCTGATATGTCATGGCATGATGATGGTCAAACAAAAGATGGAAATTTGAGTCATCCTACTGATGCTCAGGCATGGAAATCATTCGACACAAGATATCTAGACTTTGCTTTTGATCCTCAAAATGTTAGGCATCTAGACTTTGCTTTTGATCCTCAAAATGTTAGGCTCAGTCTCTCCTCCGATGGTTTTAATCCATTTAAGTTATTAATTAATTCTTAATGTTGTTGGCAAATCAAAGGATAATATTAAATTTAGGCTTGATTTGGTAGAAATGGGAATTCGACATTAACTACACCACAAATATCTTCCCAATGGAAAAACATGATTGCCATGTGCTTCTTATTCAATGACGAAAAAAGGAGAAGGATGTGTTTTGCCAGTTTTGTAGGATATTAAAGTTTTTGATGCTTATTCTTTAAACATATTCAAATGTGTGAATTAGATGGAATGAAAACTTCTACAATTATTGCATGGTTTGCTTCCAATTGCTCTACCCTCATCAATGTCAAAGCAAGTAACTTCTACAATTTTAGAACTTTGTAACATATTTAAGATTCTTTGTGGAAAAGTTCTTAAAGTGAATGGGTTGGACAAACTTTAAAAGCAAGCGGCATTAACTTTGTGTCAGTTGGAGAAGATTTCCACCGTCATTCTTCCCTATAATGGTGCATTTGGGTGTTCACCTTCCATTGGAAAAGAAACTAGATGGACCCATTCATTATTGGTGGATGTACCCTATTGAATGGTATTACTTCCATGGGAAATTATTTTTTAAATATATATTATTAATTAAATTTTCTATGCGCTGTTTATTTTAAAGTATTTTTGGCATAGGGTCTATCGCTGAAGGATATTTGGTAGAGGAATTTGACTTTTTGTTATAGATTTTTGGTTAATGAGAAAACAATATTTGATAGACCTACACAAAACTTAAGAGAAGTGGATGATGAGGAATGTGCAAGCTCTTATTTGTTTGCAAGCTGTGGAGAACCAATAGGCAAGGTTGAGATAACAAATTTAAATGATGCTTTCTGGGCACAAGCACATCATCATGTCTTATTGCATCATAAAGCTTTTGAAACACTTTAGATGTAAGTTAAACATTTTGGGGTTTTTTTTCTATTTGGACTAGTTTCTGATATCTACCACTACTACTTTGTAGTGAGTATAGGAATATATTGAAGGATCACTTTCGAGGTCGACGTTTAAATGCACATGATGTTGATAGAAAATTCACCAAAACCTTTCATGAATGGTTAGGAGAAATTGTAAGTGGTGGAAAAAAATTTCATACTAGAATTCTCCATTAGTATGCCCAATATTTTTCCATAATTATATTCACATAACTTTTATAGGTTTCTCAAAGGGAAGATGTCACCAAAAAAGCTAGGTTTCTTGCACAAGGTCCAAACAAGATTGTAAAGCACTTGATGGGATATATTGCTAATGGATTTTGATTTCATACTAAATCTCGCTAGAGATTTAGGAGAACCCAAAATTCTAGATGTCTTGTCACTTCTTCAACAACAAGCTATGCCAATGCCAGGGATGCAAACCCTTTGGAAGGAAATGTAAACTATTATGGGATACTGAATGACATAATTGAGTTAGATTATTTTGGTAATAGAGGGATTAAGAAAGATAATTATGGATTTACAATGGTAAACTTCATGTGATTAATTCACACCAGCAAACATATCCTTGATGAGCCTTATATGTTCTCATCACAAGTGAAACAAGTTTTTTAGTCTCAAGATCCCAAAGAAGCCAACCGGTTTGCTGTGATACTTGATCAATCAAGATAAGTGTTTGATATGGGTGATGAAGTTACAAAAAATGAACCTAGAACTGAATGCTTTCCTTCCACTCATGAGGGTTTCTTAAGTACTAGTGATGACGAGCAGTGGGTCCATGAAGATGATGAGGAGGACATTTATTTGTAGCCTTAATGCATAGCAATCTTGAGGTTTTCGTCCTTTATAATACATATTTATTTCAAATCTTCCACTTGACACATGAACTCAGTAAGTTTTATGTGCATATATATGTATATGTGCACATTTTGTGTTGCATTTTTTTTTAATATGTATCTTCTAAACAAAAGAATGCTCTTGAATACAGCTAATTAAAATCAAATGCTTTCTTGAATACAGCTGGTTTCTTGAATACATCTGGTTTAATATGAATATTTCAGCTTAGTCTATCATAAGACCATTGGAGGAAATACTGATTTTTTGTTTCCTTGGGTAAATCTAGAGACTTAAATTAAATCTACAGTGATAGTGATCTAGGCCTAGCTTGTATATGAATTTGCTCTAGTGAAGCTAGTATATGATATGACAGCTAGTTAGGATTATCTTGAAGGGGGGAGATTGTATCTTTATTATGGATATGCACATATTGGATCTAACATAAAAATGTGGAAATGATATTTTTTGAATAAGCTAACTTGTTTATTTGCCAAGGTAGTAGAGCCAGTCTCTTATTAAGAGGAGTTGTGCAGGCAGTAATCAATATACCAATAATGAAAATGATAAAACTAGATATTACATCATAATAATACTATCAAATAGTTTTGCAAAGTAAACTTTGGTAACATAGAAGTTAGCTACCACCTGTATATAGGAGTTCAGTTGGAATAAATAGCACTTGGAGAATAGGTAATATTTAATATGTGTTTGCAATTTAATCTTTTAGATTATAATTGAATAAGTTCATTTCTATAAACCATATTGATGATGAACTTCAACATTATTATTACTAGTACAATAATATGAGCTATTTTGCAGGGTAATAGATAACCATCTTCAACTACTAAGCCACAAAATCATTCAAATAATCAACAAAACATTTAATACCTTCAGCGGGATCAACAACATTCATACCCATATTGGTTTTAAAATTCTCATATATCTTCTTAACAATATTTGTTTTGCTTTGATGTAGATAAGAAAAAAAATGCCAAAATTAAATTTGAAATGTATGAAAATAATCCAATCTGATGCCACCACAAATGATGAACCAACAAATTATATTTGTGTGAACACTACAATGAACAAGACTTGCAATTCCAACAATCCTACACCATTACCAGATGTTCATCACCATGATTTGACTTCAACATCGTCCAGTGATTCAAATCACAATGAAGAAGGTGCAATCAATTAAGCTCTCAACATAAATGCAAGTAACTTAGAATCTTGATTTCCAAAAACACAAGATAACCTTTAAAATACAAGCATTCATTCAATATTGATACTAGTTTTTTTCTGTTCATTTCAACAAAATCAACAACATTCATACCCATTTTGGTTTTAAAATTCTCACATATCTTCTTAATAGTATTTGTTTTGTTTTGATATAGATAAGAAAGATATGCCGAAATTAAATATGAAATGTATGAAAATAATCCAGTATGATGACACCACAAATGATGAACCAACAAATGATGTTGGTGTGAACACTACAATGAATAACCCTTGAAATTCCAACAAATCTACACCATTACCAGATGTTCATCACCATGATTCGAATTCAACATCCTTAGGTGATTCAAATCACAATGAAGAAGGTGCAATCAATGAAGCTCTTAACCTAAATGCAGGTAACTTAGAATCTTGATTTCCAAATACAATTTTCGCATAACTTAGCAAAAATATTCAATTATTTTTAAAATAACCATGTTAATTATCGTAGTTGACAACTCTTGACCATGAACAAAGAAAGACCCAACGACTTTGAAGGAGTTGTGGTCTTTACCTCCTAAAGAGAAGGCTTTTGTGAGTGGCAATCATTTGGAGCAACCAATTGGGGCTAAGCCTCAATTGTTAGCTGGTTATTTGGGGATGCTTGCCTGATCTAGTCAGTGGATTGGCCTTCATTATGAGAATTGGTATAACGTACCAAAAATATTGAAGAAGGAAATCTTTATTTGTTGAGGTAAATCATCCTTATTATAACTATCTATTTTTGGTTATAATGATGAAAATGTTGTTTGTTTTATATTATTAAACTAAGATTTCTATAATGTTCATTAATAGTTATGATTCACACTCGAAATCCCAAGAGATTATGTGCTCAAATCTTTGGGGAAATAAGTGGAGAGATTATAAATATGACTTGAAGAAGCGATACTTAAAAAAGATATATTGGACAACAAGCAAACAAGGACAACCATCTTGATGGAATTATTCGGTGCAATTCAAATAATTGGTTGATTTTTGGTATTCAAGGAAAGGCGAGGTGAGAATAAATTTTTTTTATTTTATTTGGAGCTAATGTTATATTTATCATTTAGAATATCATGTTGTAGGAATCCAAAAAGTTGGGATTGCCTGTAGAAAGCAACAAAAATATATACATACTTCTGGATCAAAGAGTTTTGCAAGAAACGAAAAAGAGATGGTAAGTGACTTGTAAATGCAATCATTGTTGGTAACTTTCATTGGTGTAATTATTATTGTCATTGTTATTATTATATATCATTATTGTTATTTTTCTATTGATTGCTTCAAATGATTTCTAAATGATATGTTGTGATTGAAAGTTGTTTGTGTTTACTTACTTACAGGAGCTTCGTAGTGGGGAAAAGTAGGCTAATTTGAATTTTTTTTAGTGCAACACACACACATGGATCCCTTGTGAATGTAGAAATATCATGGTACAATTGTTTTTCATGATTTTTTTTTTTATTATTGCTATTTCATTCAAAATGTAATTTTAAAAAAAAAATTGTGTATGAATGTAGGAAAAGACAAATAAAATGTTAGCTAAATATCAAGGAGTAGATGAGGATGCACAAATGGTTGAAGCAAAAATTTTGACTCATGTGATTGGAAAAGAAAGGTATGAGTGAGTCCGAGGACTTGGATTAGGCCCAACACCTAAAACTTATTATGGTTCTATAAGTAGCTGCATTTCTACTGCATCAAGTAGCAAAGTAGATGATTTAACTGAAAATTTTCATCAAATGGAGCAAAAAGTCCAACAATTGGAACAAGAGCTTGAGAATGAACGTACATAGAACGGAAATTTAATTATGTTCCTGCAAAATCAATTTCCTGGACCTACTTTCCATATCACTAACATAGGTGTCTTAACTTCACAATCCCAGGTATTATGCAATTGTAAATAACTATTGTCTTTAATTTTACCTTCTAACCATTTAATCATAATTAATTACAGAATCAATCTCTTGGAGCGAATACCCCTAAAACTAACATAGATGGCTCATGTTCACAAGACTAGGTAATTAGACGTTATAAAAGTTACTGTCTCTATGTTTATTTTCTCATAAGTTAACTATAAACATAGAGTCTATTTCATGGAGCTCAATGATATTACTTCTCAAGCTGAAGAGTGAAGATTGGTTCTTCTGTATCTATGTCTATGGTTTTGGATGGATGGATTTGATTTGGATGGCTACCATTGTTTGTTGATGTATGAGATATATACATATGCTTGCTTAGTTATATGCAACTTTTCTTATTGTGCTACTACTAAAGTTGATTTGTAACTAATTACTAGTTTGGTAATTAGGACAGTTTTATATTACTCAATCATGTATGATATTTCATAGTAATCTGTACATGTTCAGCAGGTTTGTATTTGAGTATTTATGAGATTTAAAAAAGTAAATGTGATTGTTATTTTCCAGCCATTTTATACAAAAACGCAGGTAACCAAGAAGCATGTGATTTTAAAATCTTCACGGCATTTTTCTTAACAACGCTGGTAATTAGTAAAAGCAAGTTGCAATTGATCCCTTGTGTTTTGAACAAATTAATGCCGGCATTAAAGAGAACGTGTGGCAGTTTCAACGACGTTTAATAAAGCAATCCCTGGTGGAATGGTGGCGTTTGGATAAACAACACTGTTAGTTTCATGGTGTTTACCCATACAATCACCGGTATGTGGTGGCGTTTTTAATACAAGTGCTAGGAAAGTAGAGGAGAGTAATGACATGTTACAGTGACTTTAGCAGCATTTGGTTGCAGAAAAATAGTGAAAATACTGGCCTTTTAGTGTAAAACGCCGCAACGTTCCCACCTTGTGAGAATAAAAGCACCGCTCTTCCCGGTGTTTGAGAATACAAATGCTATGGCTTTCCCGGCGTTGTAGAATAAAAACGCCGCTACTTTTCCGACAATGCCGTTGCCCATGCTAGGCGTGGCGTTTTATAGGTGCGCCACCACATACTATAACTGTGTTTTAAAATGCCAATAAATAATGAAAGACCCGCCGACGAAGTTCTTAACTGGTGTAGTAAGAAAGCACCTCCAAAGATCATATTCTTCTTCATTTAGCTAGGATCTTTACAACATCTCACTTACTCAGATTTGTAAAAGAAGATATGACCTTTACAGTAAAAGTAAGATCTGGAATGATTTACTTGAAAGGATCTCTTGATCTTTGGTAAATTTTTTGATAGGGCATCAAACTATTACACTTTTTCATTTTAGTGTCCAAACTTCAATTTGAATCAAAATGATTACTCAACTTCAATTTTGTTGCACCAAAGGATTGTCCAATAGATTCCAGCTTATTTTTTATAATGTATTGTCAGAAATTCTCTATTAGCAGGTGAGATGGAATTATCAGCTGAACAGACAGTGTGTCATATAGATGATGGCAGAGAATTTCGGACATATATATCATCAAAAATAAGCTAGAATCTCTTAGATAACCACTCAGTGAAATAAAATTGAAGTTTAGACCCCAAAATAAAAAGGGCCATAATTTAGTAGTCTACTAAAAAAACAAAAATTAACCCTGGATCTAAAAGAAAGTGGCGTACTATGGTGATATCAGCATATATCGGCAAGGTAAAAAGTCCCTCTCGCTTTGCCTGGAACTCTAATACCATATAAGCAAAGAGAATTAGAAATTAGTACACCAATAAGCAAATATGTACGTACATGTTCAGCAAAAACATGCTCTATTTAAAAAGCTTTTCATTTCTTATTTTCTAATCATTTACCAAGGTGTCAGGATATATATATATATATATAATAAGGTTTAGACAAACTTATTAGCTATTAAGTAAACCTCTTATTATTGTCCCTTAAACTGACCCATCCAATGCCCATATTTTCCACAGTGAAAACAAATTCCCTTGGATAACGTGTTCTTTGGTTTTACTTTTTGCCAACTTTTGGTTTAGGACCCAATTTCTTCCGTTTTGTGAAACCATTACTCTGTGTTTTTCATTACTAGCTTATCCACCATCAACACTTGCAATTTGCTGCTATTAAAATGGCTTTCAACTATCTTCAACATGATGAGCAAGGCGGAAGTTGACAACTATGAAAACATCAGGGAGGGATTGTACTATATGAGATCAAGTTTAAGCTTGTAATCTATAAGGAAACCAAGTTGCTTGATTGTACATGATGAGATCAATCAGTTTGAGGACATGAGACGGCCATGGTGACATCCCTACTCTAAACAAATGCTTAGATATCTCATGCTTAGATATTCTGCTCTACTTTTTCCAAACACTTCCTTTAGATTGTGTTGTATACATGGATATAGCTAGAATCGATGTTTTAATGTTGCCTTTGAATCTTATGCTCACTGATCCTAGTATCATGCATATATACACTCAACTATGATAGTATATATCATCCATTCTCTTAATGAATGCAGCATTATTTTATTCATTGGCATTTTCCCTAATCAAATTGGGTCTACGATTATCTAGAATATATGAGATTTCTCTTTGATGAGAATTATCGTCAAATCCCTCAACCAATCCACGTAGTTGAGCCCAATAAGGACAATGAATATGCCATACCAAAGATTCGGATCTATAAACATTAAACATATATTGAAATTAATACAACTGTATCCACAAATTAACAATTCAAAGGTTCATGCAATCACATGCAGTTGTTGTAAAAGAATACTCTTTCTTTTCCTAAATAAATATATATATATATATATAATTTTTTAAATAGTTCATTTATTTTTTTAATTTTACTTTTTTTTACCATTCTACTTAAATTATAATATTTTAGTCCTTCTATTATTTTAAATATCAGTATCTTTTCTTGAGAGTTTAGGGTTAGGATTTATGATTTATGAGAATTAACATGGGTCAATTAAAATAATAGAAAGACTAAGAAATTACAATGTAAAATAGAAAGATTAAAAAATAAATTAAAAAAAAATTATTTGTGAATAATACAACAAAGCCCATATTTTTCAACCTAAGAAAACTATTGAGAAACCCAAGTGCAGTTTTGTGGATAGCATAACAAATTTCAAGTTTTTAAAAAAAAAACATTTTAAAAGACCACATATATAATCAGTTCATCACGGTTTTACTCTTGTGTTATCATAACAAAGCAAAAACTATTCAAATATTATATGAACTATTCAATGATTATCAGGTAATATCCACTCATAGACACGTGATTATCAAATTACAATTAAAATTTAATTTTTAAATTTGGAAACTAATAAAGTTCCAATTAACAATAAGGTTAAGTTGCAAAATTGGAATGTCATGAGTGGTGGAATGCAAAAATGTTAAGTTGCAAAATTGGAATGTCATGAGTGGTAGAATGCAAAAATGTTGGAATGCAAAAATTCAAACATTTTTGCATTCTACCACTCATGACATTCCAATTTTGCAACTTAATCTTTCAAAATGACATTCCATTCCATTTTGGTTCTTTCATGAGTTTAGCTAGCCTCATCTCCTCATATTGAGAGAGTGAGAGAGAGAGAGAGAGAGAGAGAGAGAGAGAGAGAGAGAGAGAGAGAGAGAACAAGCAACAAATTAGGATATCTTCCCTTTGTGACTAGAGCTTCATCTCTTGTTATCTTTCAGCCAGTGCTCTTATACTTCAACCTTTGATCTGACTTCCTTTGGAGGATATTTAATTTGGTATGAGTGAAAAATGAAAATAAATCTACAAAACATTAATATATGATAAAAATCTTTTGCGCACTCCATGGCTTTTGCTAAACTAGTTTGAAGCATCGTTTTTGTTAGTTTTTTGTTTGAGAAAAAAATAGTGTATCTGTAGCCCTTTTTTTTTTGCCTCCAATAGGCCAGCAGTCCATTACTTCAGCTGATGTTCAAGTAGATATTTTGATTGGATTGACATTGGATCGTTTATGGTCGTAGATATATTATCCTATATTTCCTATATTTACATAGGTTTACTGCTTATGACACTACATGACCGCCGGGCGCAGGCCATTGACACCTTGGCTCGCCGAAGACACAGCCAAAAGAGCCCATTCACGACCGCCACCCTTGTTTGATTACTCTCAACCTCTCTACTCCATCCTTATCAATCACAAACCTTAAGATGGCTACCTCAACACCATCTGATGAGCTTTTTACCAATTGACTGTTTCAGGAAAAGGTTTATTGGAAGAGAACAAGAAGGAAGCAGAGTGAAAGTTTGGTAATGAGCCATTAATAATGGTTGCACCTGATCTGGAAATGGAAGACAAATGTTTGAGGAGGGTGGCCATTGAAGCACCATCAGCAATGAGACATGGAGAGGCCAAGAACAAAGCCACCAAAATCAAACACAGTGAGTTGCACTGTAAGAAGAGGGTCTGATAGGTTGAAGTGGGCCTTCTTGATTGGCAAAAGCTCTGGGAATTCATCAATGGGAGATGAAGAAGAAGCATGATGATCAGCTGTGAGAAAGGACTGGAGGTTATAAGCTTGATGAACTTCAGCTTCGAAGAAGATGGCGTCATCGTTAGTGCAGTGGACGTAGAGAATGCCGTCGGAGTTTGAATGGTCGATACGACCAGCTAGCGGGCATAAGTGTAGGATAGAGGTGGAGAAAGAGGTGGAAAGAGAGAGGTCTTAAGATGGTTGGGATTGATGGTGGTGGAGGAGTAGAATAGGAGGATGTGTTTAATATATTTATTTTTTTTAGAATATTGCTTTTTCACATCTTGAAGTATAGTTGCAGATAAAACCCATTTATACTTTTAAAAACATATTTATAGACAAAGGCATTGGTCTTGATTAATGATGGTGAAAAGAGGAATGTCTTAACCACAAGAAAGACTTCCCGAAAGACTTGGTCAACACCATACAAACTTATATCCATTTCCAAATAAAGACAAAATAAGAGTTAGTTATCAATTGAGCAAGGCACCAACCTCTCCTCCCTTCCCTATTCCGACCCCTCCCGTGGGATCGGAAAGGAACCAAGAGAGAAGGGAAAAAGCTCCATTTCCTTCATTATCATGATCATCCATCTCATACCCATGTCTTCCCTCCTCTCACTCTTTCTCCTCTCCTTCCTTCTCTCCTCCGTCTTCGGTCAGCCACCATCCCCAACCTTCAAACCTTCTGATAACTTCCTCCTTGACTGTGGCGCTACAACTCCTACTCCCAGCCTTGACGGTCGCCAATTCCTCACCGACTCTCAGTCCACCTCCTACCTCTCCGCCAAAGACAAGGTCACTGCCTCCACCCCCTCCACCACCGACGTCCCTTCTCCTCTCTACCTCACCGCCCGCATCTTCACCGAGGATGCCACCTACACCTTCCCCCTCACCTCCCCTGGCTGGCACTGGATTCGTCTCCACTTCTTCCCCGTCAATGACTCCTCCCACGACCTAACTCAAGCTGTCTTCTCCGTCAAAACCGATGACTACGTCCTCCTCCACAGCTTCAACTTTGACGACTCCTCCCAATGGCTTCTCAAAGAATACCTCATCAATGCCACCTCTGACCGTCTCTCTATCCACTTCGATCCTCTCCGCAACTCTATTGCATTCATCAACGCCATTGAGGTTATCTCGGCCCCTGACATTCTCATCTCCGACTACGCATCCTCTTTATCTCCGGTTGGTCCTACCTCAGGTCTATCCAACTACGCTTACCAAACATCTTACCGTCTTAATGTTGGAGGCCCTTTGATCACTTCTGCAAATGACACTCTCTCCCGGACATGGAGTTCTGACCATGGCTACCTCCAGTCAAGATCCACCGGGCAGAAAGTGTCTGTGTCTTCCGGCATCATTAACTTCCCTGATGGTACTTCACCTTTCATTGCCCCGAACTTTGTCTACTCCACGGCGGTGCACATGGCCGACGCTCGCATTGGTAGTCCAAACTTCAACGTTTCGTGGGTTCTCAACGTCGATCCTTCCTTTGGTTACCTTGTTCGGCTACATTTTGCTGACATTATCAGCAAGAATCTTGACAATCTTTACTTCAATGTATACATAAATCATAAGATGGCAATATCTGGGCTGGACCTCTCGACCTTAACTTCCAAGCTTGCCTCTGCTTACTATAAGGACTTTGTACTGAACTCCACAGTGGCAATGGACAGGTTATTGATACAGATTGGCCCGTTGAATGATGGTGCTGGGACAAACGATGCGTTGTTGAATGGTGTGGAGGTTCTGAAGATGAGCAACTCGGTTGGGAGTTTAGATGGTGAGTTTGGTGTTGATGGATCAAAAGCTAGTGAGGATGGTGGGAACACGAAAAGCCACGCAGTGGCCGCTGTTGGGTTCGTGATGATGTTTGGCGCATTCGCTGGGTTAGGTGCCATGGTGGTGAAGTGGCACAAGAGGCCACAGGACTGGCAGAGAAGGAACAGCTTCTCTTCATGGCTCCTCCCAATCCATGCAGGTCATTCAACCTTCATGACCAGCAAAGGTGGCTCAACATTTGGCTCACACAAGAGTGGTTACACCTTCTCTTCATCGCTAGGCCTTGGCCGATACTTCTCTCTCGCTGAGCTCCAAGACGCGACAAACAACTTCGACGAGAAGGCAGTGGTTGGGGTCGGAGGTTTTGGTAATGTGTACGTGGGTGAGCTGGACGATGGCACAAAGGTTGCTGTAAAGCGTGGCAACCCACAGTCAGAGCAAGGGATAAATGAATTCCAAACAGAGATACAGATGTTGTCTAAGCTCCGGCACAGGCACTTGGTGTCACTGATTGGGTACTGTGATGAGAACTCTGAGATGATACTAGTGTATGAGTACATGGCCAACGGACCATTTAGGGATCATCTTTATGGGAAGGATGACTTAATGCCACTCACATGGAAACAGAGGCTGGAGATATGCATAGGTGCAGCTCGTGGACTTCACTATCTCCATACAGGCACAGCACAGGGGATCATCCATCGTGACGTTAAAACCACAAACATTCTCTTGGACGATGACTTCATAGCCAAAGTATCTGACTTTGGTCTCTCTAAAGATGCTCCAGGGATGAACCAAACCCATGTAAGCACTGCAGTGAAAGGCAGCTTCGGGTATTTAGACCCGGAGTACTTCCGTTGCCAGCGTTTGACTGATAAGTCTGATGTGTACTCATTTGGAGTCGTGCTGCTTGAGACGCTATGCGCTCGGCCAGCGCTGAACCCAGCACTGACACGGGAGCAGGTGAACTTGGCCGAGTGGGCGATGAAGAACAAGAGACAAAATACATTGGAGCAAATAGTGGACCCGTTACTTGAAGGGACTATCAACTCTGACTCGATGAGCAAGTTTGTGGAAGCAGCCGAGAAATGTTTGGCCGAGTTCGGTGTTGATAGGCCGTCCATGGGCGACGTGCTATGGAATCTCGAGTACGCGTTGCAATTGCAAGAGGCTAACCCGCCCACACCTCCACTATCGCATGCGCTGAAACCCAACACTAATAAGAGTGATGCTGGTGTAGTTGCAGGCGAGATCAAGCAAGAGAATGGTGCTGCTGCTCCTTCCGAGGACCAGCACTCTAATGCGGCCATGGCCAATGACGTGTTCCCTCATTTGGGCGAGATGAAGGGGAGGTGATCTTGTTTTTTTTTTTTTTTTACCTAATTAACTGGTGTTATTATATTTTATATTTTATATTTTATATATATGGACTTATATATATATAAATATATATATTATAGATATTTGGTGATGGTTCACGTGTTAAATATAATTTCTCCGATCCAAAGTGATACAGAGAGATGGTTGCTTTGTTTGATGAATATGATTGGGATGATGATGCTGGGTAACTTGGTTCTTTGTATTATGAACTGCAAATATATCTATGATTAGTCTTGGTGCTGGTATTGTTATCATTGAAATTTATTAATGTTAATATGACACGATTTTGGTTCATGATTGCCTTAGTGCTCGGTTCCCTACCTGACACAGTGGCCTGTGAAACTTTATGTAGTGACTTCAATTTTATTTTTTCTTTTCATCTTGCCTAATCTGTGTTCCAGTACTATTGTATTATTTGAAACAAAACACATTTTATAAGCTTGTTGGGTTTTGGGCTGTGAGTCCACAAAACAGGCTCTATGAAACCCAAACCAATTTGTTGAGCTTGTTCGGCTTCACAATAGAATAGGCCAAATTCACCAGCTTAACTTCAACCCAGCTGAACAAATTTTGTTTTTTTTTTTTAATGTGATGAACAACAACAATAATAAATTTTTAGTGTCAATTACATAAACCCTTCTTTTCCATATTTCTCTATCAAAGATTAAAAAATTAATACACCAAACTCTATCCTATCATTACAAAAAAAAATTTGTTAAACATTTTTTAAGTCTATTTTACTTATTATACAACATTTTACTTGACGAATTTCCATATTTCTTATTAGGGTATATACAACATTTATTTTTAAATTAATCATTTTTAATAACACTTGACATCTATCTTAGCATTCTCATCTCAAGTACACTCATCTTTTAAACATGTTATTTTTTAAACGCTTGGCATTCTACATCATATATCATAATTAGCTTAATAACTATTTTATAAAATTTATATTTCAATCTAAGACATATTTTGAGATCACATAGAACTCTGGAATCATCCTTCTATTTTACTCAACTTGTCTTAATTTTATTTGTGACGTATTATATGAATTCTAGATCATCTTAGATTGTGGAGTCCATACTGCTTCTATAAATGTTAGCATTAAATGGGACAAACACATCCATTAAATTAAGATAATAAAAAAGAAAAACCTCAAAACATCATAGATGCTTGGCTGTGATTTGGGGGAAAAAATATATTTAAATTTCTTAAAAAAAAAATTTGGTGACATAATTCCAATCCAATATTGTGTTTTTTTTTCCCTGAAAAAAACCAGTGCTATATATATCATAGGTATGTATGCGTATAACGGGATTAAGGACTAATTGTTTATCCTTTAAATCATCAATCGAGGACAAAAAATTTAGGTTGTGTATCTGCACTCATAATTGGTAATTAATTATCAATATTATTTTTAATGAATTTTCAACTCAAAATATTTTAAATACCTCATTCTTATTTTTTACGATAAGATCAAATACCCTACAGCCCTTTAATCCAATCCAATATTGTTAAAGGAGATGGTATTTATTTGATTTAAACCAAATTAAATCGTACCAAACACAAGTTAATAAACTGGTTTAAACGTAAACAGTGAGAAGACATAGTACAAGACAATAAAGAATGGCCACGAGACATAAAACCGAGTGTCGGTCGTCAGAAAATGAGATAACTTGTGGTCTGATCCCAGCCCATGCTTATTCCATTTAGTGTCCCTCTTTGCACCGTCCGATCAGATCATCAGACGGTTCTCCGTTGGTCGTTGCACCAGCTGGATCCATGATAGACACCTGGGCTCCACATCTCCTATATTAGTACATTATTATTTCAATCCATTATTGTCTAATTTCATGACTATTTATGTCAATTCTAGAATTTTATATATATCTATATATACATATATATATATATATATATATATATATATATAACCATAAATCACAGTGCCATAAAATCAACAACGATGACAACAAACAGTCCTGGGAATAAAGATAAGCGTCCACACACGGAAAATGTTGATTTTTATCTCACATAAGTGGGAATGATTTTTTTTTTTTTAATTATAAGGACAAAAAACTTTACATATTTTTTTTTAATTATTTTTTAACCATGGATTGAGAGTGAATCTAACACTTAATTTTTACCATAGTTTTTACTGTAGGATTCAAATATTTTAACACTTAACTATTTATTGTGAGAAGGATAAAATATTATAAAAAATTTAAATCTGATTTTTTTTATGCAAAATATTTTTTAAAAAAATTTTAGATGACGACATTTGATGATTTGTGACTCGTCCATGTTTTAGAAAAAATAATAATGATACAATTATCCATCCCAAAAAAAACTGCATATATGTAATAAAAATTTCCTACACTTGAACATTGTCAGACTTTTATTTTCCTATGCTTACTAAAATGTGTAGATATAATTATATAAGATTACAAAAATATATTGACCTATTTTTTATTTATTGTTAACAAATTAACATGTAATAGTCGATCAAAAACATGTACAAACGATGAGTTAATATTTTAACTCACTTATAGCCTCATCTTATATGAATTGCGGTTTGAACCCACTTTTTTAAATAGGACACAAATATCTTTTATAAAGGATTCAATTCCAATAGACCATAAGGTTATTGATATTATTATTAAATATATATATATATATGTGTAAAATCTCAATTTTTTTATAATTTATACTATATATATATATGTGTGTGTGTGTGTAAAATCTCAATTTTTTTATAATTTGGATTCGTCAGGGTATGTATGTGTAAACACATAAATGTATAAATCTAATTAGCTATACCAAAGAAACTTACCTACTTATTATTAATCTATGTCCTCTTTATCAAAGCTCTCTTTTCCTTGTTCTCTCTCTCCTTTGAAAACTATTGCTTTCAATATGCTAGAGAAGAGTGAGTTGGGAAATAGCTTTCGGTCCCCCCTTTTGGCCTTTTCTCACTCCTCTTTTTCCAAAGTTTATATCATATATATATATATATATTAATATATATATATATATACGTACATACGCATCTGCGTGAAATTCATAAGTTAATTGATAATTACTATTCAATTTAACAAGAGTTCACACAATGATTGGGTTGACTAGATCAGGGCACAAGTTCTTAGTTGTTGAAATGTTGTGTCTTTGTCATCAATTATGACTCATCAACAGCATCAAAGATAAAACATACATACATATATTATGGAAAGGTATAGAAAAAAGATTACTCATTAGTGAAGTTGGAGAAAAATATTAAAAAAATATATATATAGAAAGCATGAAGAGAGGAAAAGGCTAGTTAGGTTTCTGATTTGTATGATTTGGTGAATATTTAATGCTTATTGTGCAACTCATTAAGAGTCACTATAGTCATTGTTTATGCATGTGTTGGAGGGTGACAAAAAGAATAGCACAAAGAAAAAGAAAAAGAAAAGAAGTTTTGCTTACTTTTTGGTAATTTATTTAATTAATTATTTATTTATTTGGTTTGCTTTGTTGATTAGAAGAATCTTCTTCCGGACTTGTCTTTGTGGTAGGCTGTCCAATTATTGATGTTCTCTTTATCTTTTTGAGTTATTAATCCTTTTTTTTTATTTTTTTTTAATTAGTAAGACATGTTCATTTATATGATTAGAGATATGTTTACATCTATCATACATAGGACATTGATATCAAGCTACTCTATAAAAAGTATTACCTATATAAGATGTGTTTAAACCTTTTTATTTGTTTTATTTATTTATTCTTCATTTTATCTAGTTTTAATTGAGTTGTCGGTGGGGTTGAAATAACAAGCAAAAAACTTATAAATTTGGGGACCAGTGTTTTTAATAGACCATTGTTTTTAATAGTATTGGTAGTTTGACTGTCATTTTCTTTTGCTGTAAGTTAAAAAAAAATATTATTTTGATTTTTGTGGGCTTACAATGCAGTGCATTAAAATGCTGTTGAAATGTTGTTATCTGAAAATTGATTTGTGATCTGAATTAGTTGCTTAATCTTTGATTTTCTTTTTGTAATGGGGTGTTGTTTATAAATTATAAATATTGGTTGTTAGCATCGAAGCACGGTAGCGGTTGGTGCATGGAAAAGCTTGTTAATTTTAGCGTGTCATCAATTAATCATATCCTTGTCATTAAATAGAGGATTAAAGCCCTTTTCTTAATTTGAACTTTGTCTCATTGCTGATTTTAATAGTAGTGTTTTAATGTATATTAATTTTTTATTTTGGTTTTTCCAAATATTCAATAAGGTTGTTGAGATGTAAATTATGATATTAGTTTTTTTTTCTTCAGATTTTACTCCATTTAAGTCAATTGATGAGTTAGCTTGAAAACTAAAAGTAAATACATCAATTTGAGATTTTTTTTTGGAAAATATGGATAAGCCATTAATTAGGGTCTGTACAAGTATGGAGTTAATATTTTTGCCTATTTATACCCCTATGAAAGCTTTGTGTAAGCTGAGATTTGAATATGCCTCCTCGATCGGATATAAATATTTTATGCAAATGATTCAATGCGAATATATCATGAAGTGGTTGGCTATATTGAATATTTTAAAAATATATAAAATCAAATTCTATTAAATATTTTTAAAACAATGGAATTGCTCCTAGTGGTAAAAGTTTTGAGTGGTTTAATTGGGTAAATTTTGAGTTTCAATGTTTATGTGCGTAAAAGAAGAAGAAAAAAATTTGTTTAAGGATGTTTATTTTTTTCCGGGGCATTTAATACTTGGTCTAAACTGGTTTAAAACCTATTAGTGTTAGGAAACTAACACATAATATATATATATATATATATATATATAAATCTGGCTTGGTAATTATTTTTTATTTTTATTTTATTAATTTCATGTTCCAAAAAAGGGGGAGAATTAATTGTCTCACCAAATATGGCAGGGTGGTGCCACAGTATAAACTTTGAGGAGAAGGAAGGAGTTGTTGAATTGGAAATTACAAAACATGTAAATTGAAAGCATATGGTGGTATGATTTATTGGTGGTCTCACTCTCATGTCTCATGGGATGGTCAGAGACGTCAATGAGGAGAATGAATGAATGAATAAGAATGCTCTCTTTTCTCTTCTTCTCATATGCATGATGAGGTTGAGTGGGAGAGGCAGAGACACACTACCAACCAGTGCCTCTTTATTTGTCTACTTGCTTGTGAAGAAACTAAGCCATTGGGACAGATCACACACACACTCACTAAAAAGATTCTGTGATTCCTTGCCTTGCTACCAAACTAATTCTACTCTCTTCTTCATTATATCATTTGTGTTATGAGTGAGGGAACTTATGAAAGGGCAAAAAGGGTAAATTACTTGCTTTTTTTTTTTCATGTGTGTGCGCGTGCGCGTGTGAGACAATGAGGAGAAGCCAGTTGCAACATAACTAAGCTTCAACTATGTTTTGATAAGAGTTAAACTCTTAATTTCTTACATGGCAATTTATCACACTGTCACTCGCTTAATGAAATGTTGGTTTTTATGATATGTTTTAGATCTATTTAATTAGTTGATATATATATATATATATTTTTAATTAATTATCTTTTAACAAGACCGATTACTTTACTGCTATAGACATTGCTATATCAAAGTTCGAGTTACATGATGGGAATCCTTTGTCTAATACATATTAAAAGCAACACGCTCCTGATTGTGATATATCAATAATACAAGTTAAAAATATATTTTAGATTTTTTTTAAAGAATATCAATGATGGGAAAATGTGAGGGATGAAATGAGATCCTTATCCTTTAATAAGTTATTATGCTTCAAAATAATAATTAAACAGCTAAAGAATAGAGGTCTCTTCTCTTATTTTTATGACAAGACTCAAGAGTCCGTATTTTGAAAAATAATTAATCCAACAATGATAAAAATATAAATTATTTATTCTTTATTTATTTTATCTCAGTACTAATACCAAAATTTTTTTAATTATTTTTTTTTTAAAAATGGATAAATCACATCGCATTAATAAAAATAAAGATACAAAGTTCTCATATCATATCATTAGTTGTGTAACAAACTCAAAGTCTAGCCAGTGCCTGAATCATGCATCTCTTCCGAAGGCCGAGTCACCTCGAAGTCCTTCATACAAGGGCCAAAAAACTCCAAAACAGTGTTGATATTCACGTCCAGTTTCCCTTTTAGTGTTTTTTATTATTATTCACTATTATTTTATTCATGTGGTGTAAAACACTAATAAAAAGTATTTTTTTTAATCTATTTTGAAAACTCCAAATGTTTCGTATATGGAAGTTAAAAAAATCGGTGGAATTATTGTTATTTTATTTAAAAAATGTGAAATAAATTAATATTTGAAGAAATTTAAAGATTATTAAATTATATTATTTGCAAAAGCAAACCCATTTACAACCCAGAAAATGAATCATCACATGAGGGAGAACCATCTCACAACATTCTTAAGAGTCTTTGACAGTTGGCGGTATTTTTGACCATGGAATTAAAGATAATAAATAATTTAAATTATTGCTAACCGCCAGTTAATTGGCATTTATAAATTTGCACTCACATTCCATAAATGCATGCAGGGACCACACTTAAATGGTTAAAAATAAAAAAAGGAGCGCAGGACATCAAACGCAAAACAAGTGAACACTATTTATCTAATTGGCTCTCACTCAATCTCTTTCTCAATGGTTTGGTTTGGGTTGGTTTGGTTTGGTGATAGATCTCTGTATGTTTTGATTCATAGTACATGTGTGTGTTTTTCTTTCTCTCACATGCAGTCACAACGTCAGAAACAGTAAATGCCACAAAAAAAAAGGCACGGACTTCCTGTTCAATTATTTAATATTGGGGTTATCTTCTTTCTAAACACTTGATTAGATTTATTAATGGTTTATACTATAGTGTAACATGTTCTTGTTTCTCATTGATCCCCAAACAATGAAAAAAATTTGATCTTTCTCCCTCACAAAGCAGGAATTAATGAAGTCAAAACCGGGAATTTTAGAGATAAACAATGGGGAGTGGGACCATGGCAGCGAAGCCAAAGCGCGGCGAAGGAGACGGAGACGGAGACGGTGACGGTGTGTGAGCGAGAGATGCTTAGCTGCACGCACGAGGAGACGTGCCCACTGAGCCCACATGTGCTCATACATACGCTGTGCGTGTGTGTGTGGAGGTGTTGGTGATGTTTCTCTCTTTTGTATTTCCTTTTCTTTTTTTCAATTTTCCCGCTTGGATTTCACTCCTCCAGGTAAAAAGTTGAAAGCTTTGTGTAATTTTGGTTCCAGATTAGATGGTAAAGCTCTCAATTTGTTATCTTGTTTTGGCGTATTAGCTGTGTCGGCGGAGAGTTTGATAAAGCTTGCGGAACGAGTGGCAGGTGTGGTAGAGATAGAGATAGAGTTAGACATAGAGAGAGAGAGAGAGAGAGAGAGAGAGAGAGAGAGGGAGGTGGGGCTTCTTCAGAGATCTGTGATCTTGATTAGAGCTGCTTGCTACTACTCTCTATTCTATTCTCTTCTCTCCTTCTTCCCCACCCACTCCCTTTAATTTGGCTAAATTCTTTAATGGGATTTAGTTTTCTCCTATTTGATTATATGGGAAGTTTTGTAGAGTTGAGATTCTCTGTGTTTTTTTACTGAAAGGTTGCATCTTTCTTTATGATTTGGGCACCTCATTGCTGTTGGGCGTGGTAACAAGCAAAGAATAAGAAGAGGAAGAGGAGTGCTCTCTTCTTCATTTTCTAAAGATCACATCTTTCTGTAGATCTGCGAACCAGTTCCGGCGGAAATGGAGGCCAGCGCCGGTTTGGTCGCAGGGTCGCACAACCGGAACGAGCTCGTTGTTATCCGGCGAGATGGAGAATCTGGAGTAATATTTCTGGTGTTCTTGTTGCTTAGATTGACCTAAAAATTGGATCTTTTGTTCCTTTTTTTTCTTATGAGATCTTGTTTTGCTGCAGCCGAGGCCATTGCAGCAGCTCAGCGGCCAAATCTGCCAGATTTGCGGGGATGATGTTGGGCTCACCGCTGACGGCGAGCTCTTTGTCGCCTGCAACGAGTGTGCCTTTCCGATCTGCAAAACTTGCTATGAGTATGAGCGCCGAGAGGGCAACCAGGTCTGCCCTCAGTGCAAGACCCGGTTCAAGCGTCTCAAAGGTATCACCTTTTTCTTTGAGTTTTTCTGTAGAAATTTTGTTTTGATCCTTTTCTTGGTGTTGATTGCTATTGTTCTCACTTTGCAGGGTGTGCTAGAGTGGCTGGTGATGAGGAGGAAGAAGGCATTGATGATCTTGAAAACGAATTCAGCTTTGCAGGGAGGAATGATCAGGACATGCAATACATGGCAGAGGCCATGCTGCAAGGCCATATGAGCTACGGCCGTGGTGGGGATGTCGACATGCCTCAAGTTGTTCATACAATGCCTCAAGTTCCCTTGCTTACCAATGGTCAAATGGTAATGCTCCACCATTTTCCACCCCCTTCAGTGATTGAAACTTCTCTATGGGATTCATTTGAATGGATTTCTTTCTTTGCAGGTTGATGATATTCCTCCTGAACAGCATGCTCTTGTTCCGTCATTCATGGGCGGCGGTGGGAAAAGGATTCACCCTCTGCCTTTCATGGACCCTAGTCTTCCAGGTGATTTCAAAGAGAGAATAAATCTCATATATCTATTGAGTTTGATATTTATGCTTAGAATTTTTTTATTTCAGTGCAACCTAGATCTATGGATCCTTCAAAAGATCTTGCTGCCTATGGCTATGGAAGTGTGGCATGGAAGGAGAGGATGGAGAGTTGGAAGCAAAAGCAAGAGAAACTTCACTCTGTGAGGAATGACAATGGTGGCAAGGATTGGGATGCTGATGGTGATAGTCCAGATCTACCATTGTAAGCCCCTCGAAAACTTCTTATTCTGTTAGCTTGATTGTGTTGTTTTGTTGCCATTTTTGAAACAATTTAAACAAATCAAACCTTCTGAGTTCTGATTATGGTTTAAAAATCTCTTGCAGAATAAGTTGGTTTTGTGGAAATTGAACCATTTCTTTCATGTTGCTTGGGTAGTTCAGGACTGTTCTTTGGATTAGCGAAAACTTTCATTTTGATTTGTAATTAAGTCAGTGTTAATGTACCTTGCAATGCGGTAATATTTAGGGCATGTAGGAATGAAAGCTTTATTATTTATTATTATTAAGACTACGATACACAGAGAAAACAATCTTGCTTGAAAGTATTGCTTTTATTAGAAGATCTCAAAATCTCAGATATATGGTTCTTGATTGTTAATGTGATGTGATTTGGGCATTACTTATGTATAATGACTCTATCTATGCCTTTCATGATTATTATTAATTTTGTAGAAAATGCACTAGTTTTGTTGGGTGTGTAATGTAGGATTACTTGTCTTGACTAGGATGGATGAAGCAAGGCAACCACTGTCAAGAAAGCTGCCTCTTCCATCCAGCCAGATCAACCCGTACAGGATGATTATCATAATCCGTCTAGTAGTTCTTGGCTTCTTCTTTCATTACCGAGTAACTCATCCTGTGGATGATGCATTTGCCCTGTGGCTCATATCTGTGATTTGTGAAATCTGGTTTGCAATGTCATGGATTCTTGATCAATTTCCCAAATGGCTTCCAATTGAGAGGGAGACATATCTGGACAGATTGTCACTGAGGTTAGTTTAAGTTCTAGCAGGATCATTTGTTTTCAATTTGCTTTCTAGAATATGTATAAAATAAGTTGCTGATTCAGGTATGACAAGGAAGGCCAACCTTCTCAACTAGCTGCAGTTGACTTATTTGTGAGTACGGTTGATCCTCTGAAGGAACCTCCGTTGGTCACTGCAAACACTGTTCTCTCCATCCTTGCAGTTGACTACCCCGTTGATAAGGTTTCCTGCTATGTTTCTGATGATGGTGCTGCAATGCTAACATTTGAAGCTTTATCAGAAACCTCTGAATTTGCAAAGAAATGGGTTCCTTTCTGCAAGAAATTCAACATTGAACCACGGGCACCCGAATGGTATTTTCAGCAAAAGATTGATTATTTGAAGGATAAAGTCCTACCTTCTTTTGTTAAGGAAAGAAGAGCCATGAAGGTATGTAAATGTGTAGTGATTGTTTAATGTATTGTTTTGCATTTATTCTGTGTATTTCAGTTGTCTTACCAATCGGCAATTGTAGAGAGAGTATGAGGAGTTCAAGGTTCGTATCAATGCTCTGGTCGCAAAAGCCCAGAAGGTCCCAGAAGAAGGGTGGACAATGCAGGATGGAACTCCCTGGCCTGGGAATAATGTCCGTGATCATCCTGGGATGATTCAGGTGCATGTTTCATTCAATCTTGTGTATTGTTAAAAACTTGGAAATCCTCTTTTCTTGGTCAATCACATTAGGCCATTCTTATTCTTAAATTCAGGTATTTTTGGGCCAAAGTGGTGGGCATGATACTGATGGAAATGAACTGCCTCGTTTGGTGTATGTCTCTAGAGAGAAGAGGCCTGGATTCAACCACCACAAGAAGGCCGGTGCTATGAATGCTCTGGTAAATATTTACTATTGTCTCATTGGTTCGTACTATTACTTAGAAATTTAGAAGATTTAAGACTGATTTGTTTTTGCTGGTGTATGTCTTTATAGGTTCGAGTTTCTGCTGTGCTTACCAATGCACCTTATCTCTTGAACTTGGATTGTGATCATTATATCAACAACAGTAAAGCACTCAGAGAGTCAATGTGTTTCATGATGGATCCTCTTGTGGGAAAGAAAGTGTGCTATGTACAGTTTCCTCAAAGGTTTGATGGCATTGATAGGCATGATCGATATGCTAACCGAAACATTGTCTTCTTTGATGTGAGCATTTTCATCCTGAATCTTTAAAACCTTCATTGTAGTCTTTCCTTAATGTTAAATCATCTGGTAGGTGTGGAATTAACACTTAAGTTTTATGATGCAGATCAATATGAAAGGCCTAGATGGAATTCAAGGACCAATTTATGTGGGAACTGGGTGTGTTTTCAGAAGACAAGCACTGTATGGGTTTGATGCTCCAAAATCGAAGAAGCCACCAACAAGGACGTGCAACTGTTGGCCAAAATGGTGCTGCTGTTGCTGCTGCCCTGGAAAGAAGAAGAAGAAGTCAACTAAGGGCAAGCAAGAAAAGAAAAAGAAAAGTTTCAGGAGAGGTGAAAGTGCAGCTCCAGTGTTTGCTTTGGAGGGGATTGAAGAAGGCATTGAAGGCAAGTTCAACTTAAATCATTTCATTGATTCTTAAACATCTTTGATATTCTTATGGGTCCTTGTTATTCTCATATATCTAATTATTTCCAAGGTCTAGTGATTAAACTTGCATTCCCTTTGGCTGAATAAGATGTCATGTAATAAGTAATGACTCGAGATGGTATCCAAAGGTCATCTTGAAAGTTGTTGCTAATCGTAGAGTTTGGCTTCACATTGATTCTGGTTTTCATACAACTAAAACATATTCATGATATTGACTCGGTAATCAAATTAGTGTTTCAACCTTGAGTGGTATTAAGTGAAGCTGACTTACCTTCATATATGTGTGCCACAGGGATTGAGAGTGAAAAGTCAATCATGATGTCCGAAACAAAGTTAGAAAAGAAGTTTGGGCAATCTCCTGTTTTTGTTGCCTCTACTTTACTGGAGAACGGAGGGACACTTAAAAGTGCGACTCCAGCATCACTGCTCAAGGAGGCTATCCATGTCATCAGTTGCGGCTATGAAGACAAGACTGATTGGGGCAAAGAGGTGATTTTTTGGTCTCCATTTATAACTCTTTAATTCTTAGATTTTTGGTTATTCAACGACATGTTGCTTTAAAATCTTTGGTTTTCTCCAGGTTGGATGGATTTATGGTTCTGTCACAGAAGATATTTTGACTGGTTTTAAAATGCATTGTCATGGATGGCGCTCAATCTATTGTGTTCCATCAAGGCCTGCATTCAAAGGCTCTGCTCCACTTAATCTTTCAGATCGTCTTCATCAAGTTCTTAGGTGGGCACTTGGATCTGTTGAGATTTTCTTGAGCAGGCACTGCCCCCTGTGGTATGGATACGGAGGTGGCTTGAAATGGTTAGAGAGGTTATCATACATAAATGCAACTGTGTATCCTTGGACGTCAATTCCCCTTCTAGCTTACTGTACCTTGCCTGCTGTTTGCTTGCTTACCGGAAAGTTCATCACTCCAGAGGTTTGATATTTAAAACTATATTTCTGTGAGAGTTTGCTAGTTTTGCTGGTGTGATATGTTGCTCACATGTCATTGTGCTCTTGCAGCTTAGCAATATTGCTAGTTTGTGGTTTTTGTCAATGTTCATCTGTATCTTCGCCACAAGCATTTTGGAAATGAGATGGAGTGGTATCGGCCTTGATGACTGGTGGAGAAATGAGCAGTTTTGGGTTATTGGAGGCGTGTCTTCCCATCTCTTTGCTGTTTTCCAAGGTCTTTTGAAAGTCCTTGCCGGTATCGACACCAATTTCACTGTAACATCAAAGGCAGGAGATGATGAGGAGTTCTCAGAGCTGTATACTTTTAAGTGGACCACTCTGCTTATCCCTCCAACCACACTACTTGTGCTTAACCTGATCGGTGTCGTCGCCGGTATCTCTAATGCCATAAACAACGGATATGAATCATGGGGACCTTTGTTCGGTCGGCTCTTCTTTGCATTCTGGGTGATTGTGCATCTCTATCCCTTCCTCAAAGGTTTGGTTGGCCGGCACAACCGCACACCCACAATCATCATCGTCTGGTCGATTCTCCTTGCTTCAATTTTCTCCCTTCTATGGGTTCGTATCGATCCCTTCTTGCCAAAGGATGATGGCCCTGTTCTCGAAGAGTGTGGATTGGACTGCAACTAAACTTACAAGCTCATAGCATTGATCACAATGAATGGAAAGATGGAGAGAATTGATGGAAGTTTATCCCAACATCTGAAATCCAGTGTAAGTAGAAACAAAAGCCGTGCTGCTGCATTTTCTTTCCAACAATGAATCTGAAGGTCAGGCTTCCCTTGTGTAGTTTGTGGTGTAAGAACGTCCGTTGTCGGTCGGTCAGTTAGTTGCAGCATTGCTCCTTCAATTCTTTATTAGTTTGGACGAAAATGTGAGAGAGACGAGGCAACAAATTGTTCATGTGCTATTGCTGTTGATGTCTATATAGATTTGTTCACAATAAATCAAGCAACCAGGCATTCCCTGCTGCTTGAAACTCACAAAGGAAGCTCAGGAATTGTTCAGTTAGTCAATGTTATTTCCCATTTTTGGGTATTTCTGTTCTTGTTATATCTAGTGATGTAAACAGACATAAAAGAGAAGGAACAAGAGTTGTCATGTTTGTTATATTTATTTATACATTTGGTTTGTCAGTGTTAATTTTATTTGTTAAAAAAAAAAACAAAAAACTGTTGTAATGATCAGTCAATAAGACTTTATTTTTGCCAGCTTGATATCTTCTGTCAGTTCTGCTTTGATGTCTCAGTCTTTTATTTATCCTGGAATCTGCGTACAGAACCGCATGTAATACTTGCAGGTTTGAGATTTTTTTTATTTTTTTTTTTATTTTTTTTATTTTGTGTTTTTTAATCTTTTCTTTTTATGTGATGTACTTTTTGATTCGATTGATGACATTGTTCTATCATTTGGAAGCTTTTTAATGTTTCAGCAGCTTTGCCATGGCAGATAGTTACTGTTCACCTATTGATTGATGCATGATCGTTTTTTTTTAAATCCAGGGGAGTGAGTAGAAGACTGTTATAATTCGAATTATCATTTATAAAAGGTTTTAATGGGGGCTCAATTACTAATCAATTATTTTGTTCGTTTGTGCATGATCCTTCTTGTTGCCACGAATAAATTTTATCGGCTGATGCACCATATTAGAGTTGTAAAAATATGCTTGAATGTTATACTGCATTAGCAAAACAACTCGTTTAACTGTGGATTGGTTTAAGTGGTTTTAAATTTAAATTTATATATAAATATATATATATATATATATATATATATATATATATATATATATAAAGTTTAATTTTTTTATATACTATCATCATCATCATCATCATCATCTAAAAAACACCTTGTGGATCAATGACTAAAAAAATGAATAATATCAATGGAAGTTGTTGGTCTTATTATTAATTTTAAAATCTTAAACAATTATCTGGTTGATTGGGCCTAAAAAATGTATATACCAACATCTCTAAAAAATTGATTGATTGGGCCTAATGCTTCAATTTAGTTCTAATTTCTACTTTACTAAAACTATTTTGATATATTTAACTATATATATATATATATATATAACAATATATAACAAAAGTTTATTAACTAAAAATTATTTTTTATAAAATATCGGTAAACCACATGAAAAGATATGAATAAATCTAATAGACTAAAAGACCCGATACTAATAGATCAAAACATCATTAGCCATAAGCTAGTACTCCATAATTTATAACACAATTTTTTTTTTAATAATATTAAAAACATTAATTTTTTTTTAAATTTATTTTTTAGAAAGAGTATAAAAAAAATCAGTAAATAAAACGATTGTAATTTCTTATTTACCCAAACAAACAATTATCCCGGTTTAGATTACTCTCCTATCCATTCAAACACAAAAGATTAACAATTTTTCTTAATATCTTATTTGGTCTAATTCTTAGTGTTAATCCTCTCTAATACCCTCTTAAACACAACTTTTTTTAATTAATTTTTTTTTAAATCTACTAATTATCTTTAATTTATAATATAATTTAAACGGGTTATATACAAATAAATTAATTAATTAAATTCATTTAGACATGAACTCATTTATGTTCCATAATACCACATTTATCATTTATGAGGGTCCTAAATATTTGGCAATATTTTAATAGCAATGACTAGAGAAAAAAAGCCCGTGGTCGGCGAGGAGAAAGAGGAAGCATGTGATATGATTTTTAGTTTGCAAACGAGAGGTTAGGGTTAGGGTTAGGGCTAGGGTTTTTGGCTTCTTGGTTGTACAATTTGTGACTCTCCTGCATTAAATGTTCCAGCTCAACGTGGGACCTCCCCTTTGTGCCTTTAGATTCCATTCCTCAAACCCCAAAAGAAAGAGTAAGTGCGTTTATTTGTGTGGAAATGGTGCGGAACTTACCGAAGTGAACTGATTTTTTTTTTTTTTATATTAATAATTTATCTACTCTGAAACGGGAAATTAGAAGCGTAATTTTTTCGGCTTTCACTATGTTTTTACTTTTGAACTAAAATTATTTTAATATTTTTTTATTAAAGTGCGAAAAGTAAAATTTTATGTAAGATTATTTTTTTTTTCTCACTGTTTTTTTATTTCAGAATTTTTTTTTTACTGTTTTACAAAATGAACAGAAGTGGCTTCCAAATACTTTCAAAAAGTACTATTTTCCTTATTTCTTCAGTTCAGATTATTTCTCCTTACATGATATTCAGAATGCAATCCTTGTTTTTGTATTTTATTTATTTATTTTTAATATTTTTACGAAAAAGAAACCATGGAATTAGACAATGCTCAGAGTACAAGGATTCCCCACAGCACATGCACTGCAATGAATGCAATTCATCCAATTAAATCTAGTAATTTCAACAGTTCATCTCGTTTACTTGTACATTTGCATAGTATATAACAAGATCTTGTGTGTACTATTTGGTTTATATGGAATTTAATAACTGAATAAATTGAATTGAGTTAATTTCAATGAGTGGGTTTTTTCCCTTAAAAATTACTGTACTCTCTTTGGGTATTTGTACCGAGCAAAAGGTTTTTATTACATTTAACATATCTTCATTTGTATGTATAATTCTTCTGAGGTCATTACAGATATCAAATTAAGTTTTAACAATTTTATATTAAAAAATATTTTTGTGCTATTTTTTTTTTCATTGTGCTTCATCTCTATTTTTTCGGCTTCCTCATTTTTTTTTTTCTATTTTAAAAATTCTCTTGTTCTTGTTTTTGTCATCACTTTAGACATTCTTCTAACTGTTTTTTTTATTTATTATTTTGTATGTAAATATTTCTTTTTTTTTTCTTTTATTCACGTTTTTCATTTTCTTCCATTTATTTTATATATTAATTGTAGAACTCTATTAATAAAGTTTTTTTTTGTACGAGTTAAGATAACTAGGAGGAAGAAAAAAAAAGAGCAAATTGAGAGCAAGTCTAAACATCTAGTGACTTTAACTATCCCCTAGGAGATTATTAACCAGCTAACACTTTAACTCATTAAGCAATGAGCGAATGTGAATTGACCCTTGAAAAATGACTAATCAAGTGAAAAATGAATATGAACTGACTACTAATTAAAAGATGGTTGACCACGTAAAAAAATTAATATGAACTGGCCCTTAAGAGATCCCTAACTTGCTAATGAATATGAATTGATCTCTAAAAAATAACCTTGTAGTAACTCCAAATGACTATGGAATAAATAAAACTAACCTTTAAGATATTGGTTTTCTACTAGTGCTTGTAATTGATTCTTAAGAGATTGCTAACTAGCTAATGACTTTAATTAACCATGTAAAGAATGAATACGAACAAAACAACTAGTGGTTGTAAATAAATAAGCACTGAATATGATTAACTAAAGAGGAAATATGAGCGTGATTGATCGAACAAGGATGGATGCCTTATGGAGAAGGCAAAAATTGAATTCTATAGATTAAAAGAAATTTCATTTATTGCTAACGTACTCATTCAGAATTCAAACATAGTAAAAAAAAAAAAAAGTATGGATAGGAGAGTCATTTTCTTCCAACATTAATTGTTGCTCTTTTTGGAACTGTTTCCCAAAAAAAGGACCTTGAATTCACTTGCAAAGTTACGAGAACGTCAAGGTCAATTAGAATTGTATCCATGTCATTTAATTAAGACTTTATGTGTTTTTAGTATATAGTCAAATGAATAAATCAAACTCATTAATATTTAGGTTACCATTAAAATTTGTCCTTACTCTCATGTAACTTATAATTAGTTACCATTGATTCACGAAATTGAAATGAAAGGAATGAAAATTGTAATGGAAATGATGAAATGAAATGACAATGCAAGCACAATTTGGTGGAAAGGATTTAGAATCGGGGATGAGAAAACTGAGAAAATATCATAAAATTATCTTCATACCCTCATATAAGTGATGGCCATTTTAAATAGTATTCACTTGAGTTATGATATATTTCTTATTAAATTAAATAATTCATGCTAATTACTCTCCACTTTAATTATTACAATTAAATATTTTATTTTTAAATAAATCACATTAATTATTATATTTGAATATATAAATATTTAAATTAGAATATTTACTTTAATAATTACAATTTACATTTCAATTAAAATATTTCACTTTAGTCTTTTTTTTTTAAGTATTTTTGTTTCAATTAAGATAGTGATCAAGTAATTTATGAAGTTATTGAATAAATTGGATTGAACAATTATTTTTAT
Organism: Dioscorea cayenensis subsp. rotundata; assembly: GCF_009730915.1. Taxonomy (NCBI): domain Eukaryota; kingdom Viridiplantae; phylum Streptophyta; class Magnoliopsida; order Dioscoreales; family Dioscoreaceae; genus Dioscorea; species Dioscorea cayenensis. The sequence goes on from NC_052478.1 coordinate 15,252,446, forward strand.
TTAATAACACTGCTAAATAAGTGTCATTAATTATTTATTTCATGCTACTCTATTCTAGTTTTTATATCTTTATAAATAAAAATGACTATATAGCAACAATGTGTAAAAGTAGTAAAGTGAGGCATTTCCCCATTACATAAATCAAATGACATTAGAAATATGAAGTAAAACTCATAATTATATCCCAAGCGAATACCCCTCTCAATCAACTAAATATTTTGATATTATTAAGTTTTCGAGTTTCAAAAGCTTTTTGATTGGTTAAATTACTGAAAATTAAAAATAAAAAATTTATAAAGCCTTATGGTTTAGATGAGGATATATATATATATATATATATATACATCCATCCATGAAATAAACATTTGAAATTGCATTTATGTAATGGCCATGACAGGGCAGATATACCATAAAAAGCTGCATACAAAGCTTCAATGCAAATCACATGCAATGCTAGACAGAGATGGTGCAACAGTTGACGACAAACATCTCATAATAATTCCATTCCAGAGAGGGTCCCCCTTTCATTTGTAATGTCTTAAAAAGGATTAAACACATGTTTTTCAGAATATTATGTATGAGAATAATTCCATTTTGATTGAATGTTTATAATCAAATCAACCTCACACTTGCTAAAAATGTTCAGCAATGGGGTCAGCTAAAAAAGCAACGCACACTAACATCTCACCACAAATTTTGTTCAAGCATGAATAGTTTGGTTCATGCCAAAAGGGTTATTTTCAGATTTTATAGAGACAGCTCATTTTAATCACTGTATTTTATCAACATGTGCATTTTCTTATATTTTTTTAATATTCATATTTGTAGATTATTTTTTTTTTGTTTTTTTTGAGATTTACATGATTTCTACTGTGTATATTGATTCAAAATACCAACTTAAACAGTGGAGTTAATGTAGTTGGTGAAATGACCAACACGATTAAAAAGAATTTAATTGAGCATGGAAACGATTTCAAGTAATTTTAAATTATATATATATATATATATATATATATATATATATATATATATATATATATATATATATTTGATAAAATGGACTAGTTACATATGAGAACAGGTGATTTTCTTAATATTTCATGCATCCTCATCTTGTATGATGAGAGACTCGAAGCCTGATCTCACCTGTATGTAAGGGACCATGGTGCCAACAGACAAATGCCACTGATTAAAATATATCTTTTTACAATAAAAATAGAATAAAATACATTACTGATTCCTAAAATTATTAAAATATAAAAAATGAAATGAATATTAGGACAAAATCCAAAATAATTTTTGGTCACGAGAAAGTAAAAACAAGAGAGAATTATGAGAGACTTGATTCAAATTGAAACGGAGTTAAGCAAGAAAGATTGATAATGTTCAAAAAGAAAATAAAAAAAAACCCCTAACTTTGTAATATTGCCAAAAATGCCCCCTTAATTTGGCAATTCCTAAAAACACCTTTTTTTCAAAGTAAATGATTTTTAAACCCCTAAAAGTTATAACCGGCTGTAACATAGTTACTTTTGAATTTTATGGATGAAATTTCCCCTTGCATGGAAAGTTGTAGCAGTGCAATCATGTGTCCAGTTTGAGAGAGAGTGGGGGGTTATTGTTTTGGGTAATCCCTAGAGACAACCATTATTGGCGCCGATTATACTTTTTTTCTCTCTTCGCCTCTTCAGCTTTTCCATTGCCAAAGTTGTCTTTACCTGGGCATCCTTGTCTCGAAGAAGAACTTCGCTTTCCGCCATTGTCTCGGAGAAGAATTCCCGCTCAAGTATTCGGCATTTCATCAACTCGCGGTCTAAGGTATTAAGCCGAGGTGGATGCCGTTGAAGAAGATGTGTTTATGGTTTTTTTTAAACGATTCTGTAGAAAAAGAAATTTTTCGGTTTTGTTTTGTGATTATGTTTTTATTAGATGATATTGAATTCTGCAGGGAGATTCATTAGCTAGGGTTTTGTTTTGGTTTTCATTTTCGTTTGTGTACTTCGATTGTTGTGCTGTGTAATGTTTACAATGTAGGTTTTCCCTTTACGTTGATATGGTTGCAGTTATAAAAATAAGGTTTCCGTTTAAGTAATGGAATTGTATTTAAACATTTGATGTTTATGTTTAAAAGTTGTTGTTTCTTGGACTGCATTGCTATGGAGACGCAGTCATATTTCAGAAGAAGAAGAAAGCACGCTATGCTTTTGAAGATAGATATTTTTCTAAAACCTACGAGAGACACAGAGACTCTATCAAGAGAACACTTGAGCAGCTTGTTAAGCAGAGGGGAGAAGAAGAAAATTTTGTCAAACTCCTGATGGTGTACCTCATGGGTACAATCCTCTCCCCAAACATCACCTGCTCGGTTCCAAATTTGATTGTTGACTATGTCAATGACCTACTTGGCATGGGATGGTATGCATGGGCGCAAGCGACGCACAAGCGGCTAATAAAGGACGTCCCACAAGCGGCCGTTTGAGTGCAAGCAAAATGCGTCGGGAAGAAGACGAACACTAGGTACGTCAAAGGTTGCTCGGTCGCATTGAACATTAGGTTTTACTTGCTGACCAGCACCGGAAAGAAGGTGCGATTTGGCAAGACCCCAAGGATGCTGTACTACGGTGAAAATAGTTACAGAAAGCAAGCGTCGATAAAAGCCATGTTGTCATCGCTCGAAGGAAAGGAGGTAATAAATCATGAGTCTTTGTTTAAATATTAAAAGTTTATGTTTAAACATTTGATTTAGTGTTTAACAATTTCACTTAGTGTTTAAATTCTCTGTTTTCTGTTTAAATATTTTAAGAACCCTTAAAAACGTATGTAAACTGTTTAAATTGTTGAGTTAGATGTTTAAAAATATTTGTTATCGTATAAAAACTAGTTATTTGTGTTTAAAACGCGGTTTTCACTGACATTGTGTTGTTTAACTATGTTAGTTTCCTAAGCTGGTCACGAAGAATGCAGATAAATAAATCTTCTTTCGGGGGATGTTATTGTTTCCGAACCACTGGCTTGAAGGCAGGATGAGAGACCATCCTCTTCAAGGCGCCCTCGACGCTGTTCACCTGATGACATCCCAACCAGCGCACAAATTCCTCATCACCAGAAGAGCCCCGCCTTATCCATCCATGACGAAAGACCCCCTCCCCCGACAGGAACAGCTCCCCTTGGCGATGATGCCACCGCACGTCTGATGCAGGCGTGCCACATACTAATGACCGAGTTCCCTTGGCTTGTTGCTCGGGTGAAGGCATTGGAGGGATGGCCACAATCTAATACGCCGTCCCTACAAATAAATGAAGCACTCGTCACAGACGCCACTCAGAAAAGCTTGGATGCAGCCGAGGATGTGAGTGCGATGGTGTCGGATTTTGATGACAACGGCGTCATTGGGATGGTTGTTCGGAAAGGGCAACGTTGGAAGAGACTCGTCAAAAGAAGGAAAATAATAATGTCTCTCTCTCCATCGCTCAATGATGAAACAACAGCAACACCACCGGCGATTGATCGGCCTGCTACAACGGCAGCGTCTCAGGAAATTGTTCAGGAAGAAGCTACAGCTATAGTTGATACAATGGCCAAATAGATCCCCTTCTCGGTGGACCCGATGGATGACGGTGCCGCATCGAAGGTAGATACAATCACAATCCCTCAACAACAAGAACTAGTAAAGATTGTGTCTCCGGTTGATGTTGTCGTCATGCTTGAGGTTGATAAGATCGTTGACAGCATTGTTAACAAAATTGTTGCTTCGGTCAAACAGGCGCACGGCACCGCCGCACCGAAGGAAGAAACTCTCCTACAATCATCAACAACAACACCTGGCAATGAACCGAAAGATGCTGCTGATGAGGGGTAAGGAAATATCAGCGAAAAAACAATGATAGGTGTTGCTGCTGCGGTTGACAGTATGGTCCTAGCCAACCAACAATACAAGAAAGTGCGGACGGACTTTCGATCGAAGAAGAAGAAATACCCTAAACAGGGGTGACTCAACATGTTCGAGCAGGAGTTATTAAAGATCTTCCTAAATTGCTAAATGGATTCGTAAGTATCAAGTATTTCCATTAAAGTTTAAATATATAGGATATCATTTAACTTAATGAGTTATCGTTTAAATATTTTTTTTACCGTTTAAATTGATGAGTTACCTTTTATATATTTCCTTACCGTTTAAATTGATGAGTTACCATTTAACCTTGTTAGTCTCCGTTTAACTTTATCTTTTACGGTTTAACTACAGTACTGTCGTATGGAAGAATGACTGTGTCAGCACTACACGTGCCAGCTTATACACGATGCTGGAGAGGACAAAAATGGTGACAGACGATGTTATAAACGCCTTCGTTTGCATAGTCCAGAAATCTCTGACGAGAGTACCATATCCATGTACAAAGCGCGCCTTTATCACGCGACCGCTGGTACTATTCATGTCAAAGCAGGTGGACGCCGGTGAAATGGTTCTTGCTATGATGGGAGATGCCGCGCATAACCTGCATGATGTTGACATAGTCATCCTACCAATCATCACGAATGGTCACTTCCATTTGGTCGTTCTTGATAACGACAAGGAAGAATACAGGCACTATACTTTTGAAAAAAGTGAGGAGTACGACAAAACGCCGGAGAGATGGTAAGTACTTTGATAACTAGAGTTTTATATATAGTGCTCTCTTAGTCGGGATTCTAATATCAAATATTAAATCTCAACAATTGTGTCGATATGAACCTCGACGAATTGGCGACTCTTACGTACCCCCTTATTTACGACACTAATACCCTAAGGCAGAAACGTTGAAGTGTTGCCTGCGCCGTTTTTGTCATGCGGTTTATCAAATAGCTGCTTGATGGTGAAAAGCTATGGCTACCGCAAGCGGAGGTCCCTTACTTGCGCTTAAAGTATGTTACCCACATACTTAAGGAAGGAAGCGCAGTCGGCATAACTGAAAAAGGAGATTCGTCGACCAGGGTTAAAAAAGATTGATATATAATTATGTATAATAGAGTTACCGTGTAAATAACATTATATCTCGTTTAAATATCATAGTTTTTGTTTAAATATCATTGTCTCTGCTTAAATTCTTAGTTTATTGTCTACCTGTTTAAAAATCATTGTCTTTGATTAAATATCGTTGTTATTATTTAAATGTCGTTGCCTCTGTTTAAATTCTAAGAGTTTTTGTATAACTTTTTGTTTATTTGAAATGTTGTTTTTTATTCTCAAAATGTTTAAATAAAACGTTTAAGAGGCAATGTATGTTTAAATATCAAAAGTTGACCTCAAATAAGTTTGTTTATTTTTAAATAATTGTTTATTTTTAATGCCTAGTCGGTGATAGTTTCATTGCAAGATCTACGATTGTGACCTGACGTGTGGTAGCGGCTGCAACGTAACTCGCAGACCTCTAACGCTTGCGACTCGATACTCTTTTGTCTAGGACGGCTAGGTTGCCTTCTCGTCACAGGCAGTCGCAAACGTAGTTCGTGATTTTCATCCGTAGGCTTCTCATTATCGGCTATGGGGAAAATAGATTCCTTATACGCCAGTTTGTAATTGTCGACGGTAAAGTAGCCGCTAATAAATCGATGAACGTTGGTGTCTGTTTGAATTATTGCAATGCAAGCATGTTTGCACGGGATATCATAAACTTGTTATCTCCGACAAGAGCAAGTTATATTGGCAAGATCTACAGAGTTGCTGCACTAGTTAATCACTTCATAACAATCATTGACACAACGACCAACATGAAGATTTCGACCTTCTTCAACAAGTGTCTCTACCTTCGAATATATGTCAGAGCATAAGTAGAGGTGGGCACGGGCAGTCCGAAAAACCGGCTCGGCCCGGAACTAGCCCGCTGGTTCAATGACCCAGCGGGCCGGTTCATTAACCCGTAACCGGCCTGTACTGTAGACGGACCGGTTACGGTTTGGGGTTTTCACAACCCGTGACCCGGCGGGTCACCCGCCGAGTTAAATCCTGATTTGGAACCGGGTAACTTGGATAGCAAAAACTAAACCACTTGAGCTACAACTAGGTTTTAACATATGTTGGGAAAAATTATATATAGATGGATGTTGGATATGGATCAAAATATTTTACATATATATTTAATTTATAAAAAATTAAGAGACCATATAATAAATTAAAAAATTATATAAATCAATCTGTAAAATATCAAAGTATCAAACAATAAATTTTCATAAATATTTTTTTAAAAATAATTATTTTGTTAATCGTTTTTTAGCTAATAAGCACTAAGTCCCTACACATGCACACTCTTAAATTCTCTTAAATAGGGGCAATCTTATTTGTCACATATATATTAGATTATTTTGTTTCAATTTATAAAATAAAAAATAAAATTACAATTTTTTTTAAATTATGTATATCAATTTATAAAAAATATATTAATAAAAAAGAAATATCTTTGAATAATGGTTAACATCATATTATTTTGATTAGTAAGTTTTTTTCAAAGACAACATGATGAGCACAATAATAACCTTATAGTTAGAGACCAAAGTGAAATATAGAGCCAACCCTAATTATAATAAATAAATAAGTTGATGATAACTACGATTTAAAATAAGAATACTACTTGATATGTAATTTTTGCTGCACTTATAAAGGTGTGCTAATAATTTAATTTGATAGATAAACAAATTAAAATGTGGGTTTTATTATCCTTTTTAAAATTATTTTGATATGTCTTACAATTTTTTAATTTATTATAAATTATTTTAAATTTTTTGTTGTTTGGGATTAAATTTAAAAAATATTTTGAAACTTATTTATATTTATTTATGTGTTATACTAAAACAAGAAAGATTTGTAGGCCAATTGGTTAATGTGATTATCCCAAGTGAAAGGTCCTAGGTTCAAAGTTCAAACCCCATGACACCAATTTTTTTGTTATTTAACAACTTGTAAATAAAATATTTAAATTTAATAATAAATAATTAATAAAAATTGTAAGAACCCGCTGGGTCAAGCGAGCCGGGCCGGGTCAACCCGGCTCGGCGGGTCTCCCTTGTAGCAAGGGCCGGTTCTGGGTCTGGTTTCCAATAAACCGGACCCGGCGGGTTGGGCCCGGTTAACCGGCCCGTGCCCACCTCTAGGCATAAGTAGGTCTCCCATTTGTTTGCTTGCTCACGGTGGTTGCATAATATGCGCATCAAGTTGAACCTGTACAACGTAGAACACGAAGAAGTAAACAAGTTTAAGCAAAGATACTGATATTGAAACAGAAACAAATATTTTTAAACGGTATGATACAAAATTAAGCGAAGAGAAGGATAGTTAAACACAGACAATGGTTTTTGCATAGAAAGGAAATCTTTTTAAAGGATAAGTACAATTCTTAAGCGTTAAATAAAATCAACATTCGAATACCTTATGGAGTCAACCATTTTCGTCACCGGTAATGCCGAGCTTCTTTAATCCACGCATTGAACGACTCCGCGACATTTGAATACATCTCCCACCAGCGTTCACCTCTGAATAGATAATTCGACCAATGTGACATATCTGATTTATGAATCAACCACTGATAGGCTTCGGGTGATATGGCCTGTAGTTCATTCACGGTATCATCGGATTCTTTAGCTGTCGATGCCCACGCAATACGAAAGTATATGCACCAGCACTCCTTCCTCAATGCATTTCCAAGTATGATATTGGCTTTCATAAACTTGGCTTCCAACTGTCGAAGGCAGTATACATGTGGGTAAGAAGGGAAGGCTCTCGCAATGGCGTTCACAAGGCCCTTAGACTTGTCCGACACAAATGTAATTGTCTCTTGATAATCTCCATCATATAAAGCATCACCTAATTTGGAAATAAACCACGTCCAATTGGCATCGGTCTCATTGTCGACAATACCGAAGGCGACGTGGAAAAAACCATTGTTTCCATCTTTTCTTATGGCGCCCAGTAGAGTACCCCCGATACTTTCCAAGGAGGTGGGTACCATCGAGAAACAACAACGGCCTGCAAGCCCTCTTGAATCCCACGATGCACGCATTGAAAGAAAAGAATGCACATATAAAATGCTCATCGTCTCTTTCCACAATCGCAATGCTGCCGGGGTTTGTCTCAACCACCTTATCCACGTACCAAAGTAATAAATTGTAGCTATGATGTCGCTGCCATCGAGGATCACTCGGGCATGCTCTTTTCCCAACCAAGCCTGCTTGTATGGAATGTGGACACCATGTTCCCGTGACATGTCCTTTTGAATGTCTATGGCCTTATATAAGGGCTGGTCCTTGAGCTTCTGAATCACTCACTCGCTTACCCATTTTTTGGACACTTTCGGATGTGAAGCAGATCCAATTCCACCACCGCAAGTGTGTGATGGATGCATTGTCTTGATTCTGAATGTATTTTTATTATATTCCTTTGATGCATGAAGGCGCCATTGACAACCATCGGCAGCGCATTCCATAGTTACCCGGTATTTTTCGTTCTTGAGGAATTTGAAGTCAAAATTCCATTTGATTGCAAAATTTTGAAGTGCTATTCAACGCTTTGAAAACGTTGTCCGATATCCAATGACAACACTTCAGATTGTTTTGACGAGGAAGGAAGGCATGCCACATCGTCAAGGTCGCCACGAGGTGGAACGGGAACAGTCGCAGAATCTGAATTCCTATTAACACTTCAGTTTAAACAAAAGCGATCAATATTTTAAGCGGAAACATAAAATGTTTAAACAATAACTAAAAAATTTAAACGTTAAAACAAATATTTAAACAGAAACAAAATAATTTAAGTGGAGAAAGCAATATTTAAATGTAAACGTAATATATTTAAACGGTAACTGGGATAGTTAAATAATAATTAACTTCTACAACTAGATAAACATAAAAGAGAAGAGCTTTATAACGAGAAGAAATCGTTTTTAGTAGGATACGACAATGGCACATCATCTGTCTCAACAACAAGATCGACTATAGCACATTTGAAGATGGAGTACACGTGACACATGCGCTGGAAGTCAATCTCATTTTCTACTGGACAAACCATTTTATGTCCATCGGGTGTGATAAACTTCACACTGACACGGAAAATATCGAGACCCCATCGCTCACATATCTTAGCTAACACTGATTCTCAAGAAGTCAACGTCGTGAACATTAGCACTCATCCCTCCCCGTTGTATCTAGCAATAGCACAAAAACTCTCCATAATAACCCTGCATTTTTATAAATTGTTACTCCCTCCAGCAGAATAATCAAAGTGAGAGCAACAAAGAAATTCTCACCTTATCGGGAAACCAGCAGAACTCAAATCGAACAAACCAAATGAGGAGAAGAAGAAGAAGAAGAAGAAGATGTGCTGAGCCTTCTAAACTTTGTTTGACAAAAAACAAGCATGAAGAGAAAAAAATGCAAAATTGTATGCATAAAGGTCAGACATGATGTGATTGGGCAGTTTTTTTTCCACCATTTACAAGGGCAAAAATGAAATTTCATAACATGGACCCAGTTGAAGTAATTGAAGGGTTGTCGGGGGTGTGCAAAAGTTAGAGGTCTATTTGGGAGTTTTTGAAATTCATGAGGGACAATTAGTAATTTTCCCTTAAAACAATGATAATGTAGAATAAAAGTTTTTAGAATACCGCAAGATAAGAGCAAGATAAGAAGTGGATTTCTCTCTCACTAGACCCCGTACATAATTATAATCGATATATTTATATTTTCTGAATAAATAAATAAAGAAACATCTATTGATTGTGAAATCTATTTACCATCAACAATAAGATGGAGAAGTAACTGAATATTTGTGACAATTTAGTAAGATGATAGCCAGCTTTGGAAGTCATGCCACATCTAAAATGTGGGCAACGACAGCAATGTGGGTGACAGATAACAATAACATGGATGAGCAGCAAGTGCTTCAGCAAGCGTGAAGTGAGCGTGTCAGCTGGATGTGAAACGAGTGCATCGGTGGAACATGGCATTGGGAGAAGATGATGGGCTCGTGTCAAAAGGGTATTGCATCATATGCAAACCAATAGTTTTAAGTGGGTGATATAGATCCGAAACTGTTTTAGATGGAATTTAAAGCTATTTATGATTAGTTTTATTTTGTTCTTAATGATATACATATATATATATACCCTTATAAATTAAAAAGTAAATGAACAAAAAATTCCTTTTAGTATTCTAAAAAATTTATCATTTTTAGTCTAAGACTGTGTTTGATTACAACATAAAAAATTGATGGAAAAAAATTGTTTCCATGAAAAACAAAAAAATGGTTGTTTGATTGGCATTATTTTTAGGTTAGAAATTCAAGAATTTTCTATAAAAAATCTTATTTTGTTGTTTGATTGCTCATATTTTCCATGGAAAAAATCTTATCTGTTGTTTAATTGCATCAATTTTCCCCAGAAAAAATTACATTTTTCATGGAAAGTTTTTTATATTCTCCATGGAAATTATATTTTTGGCTACCAAAAATGTTATTAATCCTAATCAACCATTTTTTCTATTTTGTGATCATTCAAAAAAAAAAAAATTATTTATGCATTAACGACTTAAAAAATCATCATAATAAATCATTCATATAACGTAACTCATTTATATTCCTTAAAAAATTGATATAGTAAACCACAAAATTCAAATTATATTTGCAAATATGTCTATTGTTTCAAAGTACTCCAACTAAAAAAAAAAAAAATTCAAAGTACACATATTTCTTCCATTGAAGCAAAACCACAATCTGAGACATGGATCATTTGCCGAGCTTGTGATTAACCCAAGCATGCAAAAATGCTTTATAATTAATCTCAAAGAAGAAACGAGCCTTTTTTTCATTATGCACAAATATTTGCATGAGAGCCATAACATCATCATCCGCAAAACCCAGTTCTCAGACTTTCTGTAGGATGACTTGCACATTGATGTGACTTTGACTTGATTGCTTCTCGAACGCATTAGCCTTTTTTTGTGACAAATAAGCAATAATTGTGAGCACTGAGGCGACATCATTCATAGATTTCTGACATTTATGTTTGGCTCTCGAACTTCTCTTTTTTGCTACTTCATTAGGTGCATTGGCTATGCTCAAGTGAATTGGGTGTGCTTCTTCCATCTCATCTTTATCCCCTAAACCAACTCCCACCGGGTTGTTGATTTCATCTTCATTCATTTGTATAAAGTCATTCCTCGTGACAGCTTGATATCTGGCTGGTTTGTCATTGCCGAAAATTGTAGCTAAGTCATAATAGCGAGGGCATAAATTTTCCTTCAAATTTTTCTCATCTGGATTTTCCTAAAAAGCCATGAGAAACAAAAGTTAATCAAAATTGATAAAAGTAAATCCAAAATATAAAATCGTAACAAGTTATATGACAAAAATAAAATAAAATAATGAACAAAAAAACTGAAAATGTTATCAATTCCATGGATAAAATTCCAAATAAATATCACTAAATCACAACCAATCATAAATGTGAAGAAAGGAGATTTTGCTTGAAGGTGCTTCTCCCAGACAAGAGGATCCGCTGTGACTCGTCCGTTCTCATCCAACCCAAAACCCACTCGTCTTAAACAACTCTGTGATCTCCTTGTAGTCAGTTTTGAGAGTCTTCAACCTAGCCCTCACGTGAGCAACTCCTACAACCACTTGGCAATGTTCAAGTTCTTTGTTGACAAACTTTGTACACTCGTCAGCCTTAAATTCATTTTCTGTTCTTCTTGGCCCTTCAAGCACCACCTCTAAAAGAGTATCTATTAGTGCTTGATCCATATCGTTTGACCAACAAACTTGCTTTTTTGTTTCTACTTAGGCAGAGGCTAGAGTGATTTCCTCAACATCATGCATGTGCAAAGAAGCTCGAGACTGTAGTAGGTCTAGAAGCAGTAAATAAGCCTTGATTGCCAAATTTTGACTTTCCATTTTCTATTTCACTTTAAAATTCATTAAAACATAACATAGTACATATATTGTTGAAATATGTAATTAAAAGTACATAAGTGTAAAATAAAGTTATGACAAAACTTAACATAAGTAACTAAAATATGCAATTAAAAGTGCATAAATGTATAATATAAAGTTATGCCATAATGTAATATAAAATAAGATGTCAAAATTTATAACATAACATAGCATATTAATTAATCATAATAGGTCGCGTTGTAGCTACTAGCGTCGAAAAAAGCCCACATAATATTAGACAGTGAATCTCTTCGGTTGGTCCATGCTACTTCAGAGGTGATTGTGAGATTTGCATTAACATGTGTGTCTTCAGGCACAACATCAATAGATAAGAAGTTATGCAAGGTGCAACATGCAAGGACGATATTTGATTGTGTATCTATGTCATGAAAGGGTTGATGCCTAAGATATGCAAACCTATTTTTCAACAAGCCGATAGTCCTCCCAACAACATTTTGAAGAAATGAGTGCCGAAAGTTGAAAAGCTCTTTGTGATTTTCAGGAAGTAGAGCCTGAATGTCTCTACAATGGTACCGCGCACCCCAATAGGGTGTAAGAAAACTAGGGACCAAGGGGAACCCAATGTTGGCAAGATAGTATTTACCTATTATTATAAGGATGACTTTAGCAAAATGGTCATATAAGGTTCTTGTTATTATTATTTAAGGGATATATAACATACTGAGAGGTACTGTCAACCTAGTTCCTTGTCATGAGACTACACTATGCAACAAATGACCATCATGTGCTGATCTTTCCCAACCGACAAGCATATAGTAAACATCATATCAAATGTACATGCCACCAAAACATTTTGAGAAATGACTTGTTTCCTATTCCGATACCTAGGTTGTTCCTCCATAGGGATGATAGCAGATGTGAGTACTGTCTATTGCACCCACAACATTCTATTAAAGATACAATTTATTTTAGTGATAAATATCTAACCTAACAGAAATAGAAACAATCTTATAGGTATACACATATAACCTGAAAGTAATGGAACCAATCTTGAACATTCTCCTTATCATTGGGGGAGTTTTGAGAATTGGAATTTTTGACAATGTCTCTATAGGGGTTAAGACATGCATTTAACACTCTATGGAATTAATAGCTAACAGTTTGGCCAAACCTAAAAAATATAAAACTTCCAACTCTATTGCGATGGCCATGGCCAACTGTGTGCACAAAAATAGCTACTTTCTCTTCAACACTCAAAAATCGGCTACGAGCTAATCCATAAGCACGTAAGTGATTGCACAAACTGTGGAATGCACCCATTTTCATCTTGAGTAGCTTGCGGAAAATCCTATCACTGGTGTTGAACATTCAGTTCAATGCTAACTCTCTCTTAGCTCTCTAATTCCTATGAGGAGCTTTGTGGATAATTTTGTTATGATAGTGGTGTCTTATATAATTATAGATCAATGAGGCTTGCATGACCATCATCCAAAACGCTACCCAAAGTTGATTTTCAATTAATGCTCTCGACATTCAATAACCTATGTAAATTATTAAATAAAGATAAATAAATAATGTCTCAATTAAATAGTTTGCTACCCTAAGTATCTATGTCATGAACATTATTCATATATAACATAATTTACTAGATGTCAATTGGCATAAGCAGCAGATAATGCTATGATGTCAATTTCGTTAGGTGCATGCATAAATTAACATCACCATTGCCTTTTTTCTAAAACATTTGTATATAGTAGTTATTTAATATATATTCCATCTACACTCTTGTAACAAGAAGTTTAATGTGATGTATGTAATATAGTTAAACCAGGTCAAAAGGCAACAATTAAGAAACAGTAGTATTACAATGAAATACCACTTAAATAAAAGATTATTATGGGGAGTTGCAAATCACTGCTATTTCTTCATTGGATCTTGAGTCTCTCAAGTGGCCAAATCCCAAACATTAAATACTGTTGATGCATCTCTCTGTCCAATGTTGGGATCTCACAATTAACTATTTATGAACTTCCAGATAGTAGACATATCAACAAATAGAACACAAATTCCTTGAAGATATTAACAAAGATTTAAAATTCACAGGCATATGCGCAAAATAAAACCCTAAATTAGACATTCACATGGATTCATGAAGAAAGGGGAGAAAAAGATCAAAAGATCCAACCTTGGTAATTCCGGGCAGTAAAGATGATGGTTCCTTGACGACAAGACACTCTGCGATGCTGGTCTTGTGGAGGTTGGAGGTAGCAGATAGATCTTCGACGGCACCGGCTTGTAGCTTATAAAAAAAAATTTCAAATTGCTGCTCAATTTTTTTTTCAAATAGCACCTGAGTTTTTTATAGAAAAGTTTTCTTTAGGTTGGGAGAGGAAAACTTTTCCACAAATTTGAGAAAAAGTGGTCATGTGACCAGCTTTGTGGAAAAGTTTTCCATGAAAATTTTTTGCAATCAAACAACCCATTTGACTGGAAAATCCTTGATAGAAAAATTTTCCATGTTAAAATGGTCAATCAAACACAGCCTAATTTACTTTTCAGTCCTTCCATCCATGAATGGATTAGTTTTGATATAAATTAATGATAATGCCCTTCTACGAAAATAAATTCTTAAAATATTTGAATTTTAATTTTGGGTTCACAATGACATCAGTTGTCACTTGTCACACTCTAAAAATTAGGCAATTTATATATAAAAAAGGTTTGTGGCTCGAGAAAACCTCTAAACACATGTACTCATTTTCTCTATTTCTTTTCCAAAGAGGCCATCATCCATCGTTTACTGGAATTTCACCTTTGAAGACATTCTCTATTCTCAGTTTCCAAAACTTCTCCTTTTGATTGTTTTCGATTTCTCTTATATTTGCATTCAATCTTCTCCATTTCTTGGATATGCCCTTGCCCCAAAGGCTTTATCTTGTCATCTCAATAGTGAACTACATCTTGTAATGAGAGAAAACATGATGTGAAGATGCCAAAAATGAACTGATAGCTAAAAGGTACTAAAGCCAACTAGATGTGAGAGCACAAAATCGGGGTTTTAAATTTTCTTTTTGTGTTTTATATTTTAATAAAATCCTATTTCCAAAATTATTTGGGGTTCATGTGTTTTGTATTATTGCCTAGTATTTTTTTTTTTTCTAAAATCATCCAATGAACATTATTTGCTCATTCATTAGTTCATCCATTTATATATGTATATTATGTACTTGTCATTTGCAAGCAAAACCGAAAGAACAAAGATAAAAAAAAGTGCATATGATAAGTAAATAAAATTTAAAGTTTTATATTTTATTAAATAGAACTTTAATCTAATGAAAATGAGGTACCTATTTTTTAAATTATAAAATTTTAAAAAATTAGATGAAAAAGGATACAAAATTGATTAAAACTTAAACTAAAATATTTAAATATTTTTATTAGTGTAAGATTTCAAAATTAGTTGAAAATATATATTATTGTTTTCTCGTGGTGACGAAGAAGATCCGTTGAGAGCCATAGATAAAACAGAATTTGTGACCAAGGAGAGTAAAAAGAACGTCATTATGGCCAATGCAAAATTGCAGCATATGAAGGCATATTTTATCCCCCCAAAAAAAATAAAATAAAATATCATGCCGATTTCATGCATGTGGGCGAGGTGATCGGAACAAAAAACAAGCATCTATCTGTCTTCTTATGTCATTCACAAAGGGTTTCTGTTTATTATTAAACAATCCTTTTATCGCTAAAGATTTATATTTATATTAAAATTTTCCGCTTATTATTAAATGTTCTTGTTTATTAGAAAGTGTTTCCCCTTTAAATTTAGCGTTTATGTTTAGTATACATGTATTATGTTTAGTTTTTAGAGTTCTTGTCTAATATATAACACTAGTATTATCTCAATTTTTCGAGCTCATCTCTGTTAGTCAAGAGGATATTGACCTTGCAAGAGCCACACAGTGCGAAAGTGAACCTTCACCGATGGCAAAAAATGATAAACTTACCACCTCATCTCCCTCTTGTGTCAAATAGAAAGTGGAGCACACAAGAAACTGGGGTCGGGGTTGGGATCGTTCCCTATCTAGCAGCCTCCTAATGAACCACTATCAAGTGTTTTTCGATGGATAGTCCTCCAAGAAGGATAATAGATGATGATGGGCAATGTGCCAAATAGGTAGTGGTGCACCACAGGTGCACAGGTCGTATCAAGTAATAAAAGATGAGTATGTTGTTGTATCCCACGAGAAACAAAATTACAAGCACCAAATAGTCTTATATCACACAATCTAGAAAGAATGAAATCACAAAGAATCAAAGAAAGAGTAACCAAAGGGACTCAAAATCATAAAAAGAGATACCTGGGCAATGATTATCCTAGAACTTCTCTATTATGCACATAATAGGATATCAGATTTATATTGGGTGGTTTGGATCAGGGGAATCCCAAAGGTATGCTAATTCCTCTATCAAAGTAATTTTCATCCAATTCCCTATAAAACCATGCTAATCTCTCCTTCTAGCTAAGGATCTATATAATCACATAACACACAATGGGTTCCCGCAACTAAGGGTAATTCAAGTCTCCTAAGCTAAGCTAGTCTCTCTCTCTCAAGATGATTAGATCCTAATCTTGTACAAGAGGAAAAAAATGTGGATATCTCTCTTATCAATTCTAGTATGATTGCATTATGCTCATTAAGATTCAAGGGTAAGACTGACCCTAATTAGAAGAGGGAGGCAAAGGACTTCTACCCTAAAATTGCTCACAACTCTCATCAACTTCGGTAAGTCTATCATTAATGGATCTCTCAATTTCATTAATGACATCAACATTATGTAATCAAGCGCTTGCTATAGATATATGGCATAATAATGGAAAGAAGATGGAATTGATTCTCTAACACAATCTTAATATAAAGGTCGATATACATAAAAACAAACAAATCAGTTCTAGGGTTCTTTATGCCCAAGTGCCAAAGTTTTTAGTTCCTTATAGATGAGGAGTAGAAAGTTCTGTCATTAAGAATGGAAAGCAATAAGGAGAACATGATGAGTCCTAGCTACTACCAATTAGAGCTTTAAACCGTGAGTTATCAGCAAAGGAGTTGCTTCTCTCCCCTAACCAAGCCCCAAAGCTGAGGTTATTTATATCATTTCTATTCAAACAAGCTTGCTATATAGCTCATGCCAGCAGGGAAGGATTTTGCTGCACTTCTAAATTAAGTGATCGGTCGATTCCTCAACAAGACCGCATAAAGGGCATAGGGAGAAAGGGCCAATATTTAGACAGTAAAGGAAGCTCCAGTTGGGAGTCTCCCGTGAGCCAACTTCCACATAAATATCTTAACTCGGGGTAAAACTAGAAGTTTCCAGATAGCATACCAACCATTCCAGGGATTCGTGGGAGAATTTATATGGTTGATATGATTATAGATAGTATCAACGATGGAAGACTTACAGGAGAAAGGACCAACCCAATAATTCTTTTCAAGGGGGTCAATTCTGATTTCTGAAAACCACTCCCAATCCAGAGAATTTCCAAATAATAAGTCTAGGTTAGTCGGGCAAAGATGATCAGAATTAATGAGGTCCAAAAACTGCATATTCTTAAAATGAATAGCCATATTTAAGAAAGTAGGCTTTTGAGAAATAGGAAGGTCAAAGATGTACGGATCTTTCCATAAATCAGTATTAGAAGGATTGCAAGTTTTCAATAAAAATAGGGTTTTAAAAAATTAGCAGAGTTACAAATTGATTTATAAAACCAAGAAAAATGGGAAGCTCTGCCAGGATTCCAAACATACCAATCTTTATACTTGTAGTTAAAGATATCAATCCAAATCTTGCTCTTAGAATTAAGAATGGGAAAAATATTTTTAGCCATTTAATAATGTTTGACAAGTCTAAGATTGCACAGACCCAAATTCCCCTAAGATTTGCTAAGAGTAGTAACTATCCAACCAACTGAATGAAAACCATGTTATTACTTGTCCTACTCCATAGATAATTACAAGCAAACCTGTGATGCTTTGAATTTGAAATTCTTTTTGGATTACATGTGCTGATTAGTGTGCATAGTTTCCTATCTGAGTGATATTGATACCGGGCAATTTTACAAATAGTTTCGTAAACCAATGGAAAACATTATAAGAAAAAAAGAAAAAGAAAATTACTGTTTTTCATGAATGCATACACTTGGGAACCTTTCCTGTTGTATTATTGACATTAAAATAGCATGGGATTTGTTTGGTAGAATAAAATAATATATTAAAGACCTAGGATATATGCCTAATGAAGAGCGTGTCTCAAATAGCATACCCATGAAATTAGTTTGAGGCAAGAAACATGAATTTAGAATGAGTGCTAGCTGGAAAGATTGCCTCAAATAAGCAAATAGCAAGGAATTAATTACGTACAAGGCATTCATTTAATGAGGAATGTTCAGCTGCACAAATATCCCTTATGTTGGATATCTTAAACAAGAAATCCTATTAATCATTTTGATTTAAGTGCCTTAATTTATTTAGATTTATTTAAAACCACATTCATGCATAAAGGAGATTGAAGCAAATCTATTAAGTTAATCAATTTTGTTAAAGATGAATTGACAAAGTTAAGATATTTAGAGGGTTTGACGACTTTTTTGATAGATCAATATTTTTACAGGGCTCTCATCTTTTTTGCTACAACTTCTCCTATAAACTTTAATTTCTGATTTAGGACAACAGGATCATCCAATACTACATTATGATAAAAGAGAGTGACATGGATCATTCCATGTGATGTATTTCTTGTAAGTCCTTGAAAGATGATAATATAAATTATAAGCCTTGAGTGACACTTCACATATGTCAAGTAAATATTTTACAATTATGATTTACAACAAATGAGAACAAAATCTTGCATACATATTAAAATTTGTTTGATTTATTTTTATTTTTTAAATAATAGACGGCAAGCGCTTTTTTTTATAAATATAAACAGTACTAAACAATACTGAAACCCAAATGTACAATATATATATAATATAAAAATAATATAGGAATCTCGGATAAACAGTATATTGCACAACATTTTTTGTGTTTTGCTTGAACACCGCAAAAAATCATTTGTTCTCAAAGTGCATCCTTGCCATGATTCCTGCAATTTGTTCTGCATCATTTGAATAGAACGAAACTGTAGTAGCTAGATTTACAGAATAGTTGCCACTTGTTGCCTTTATATAACATAATTATTTTATTTCTTTTTGGTTATAGAATAATGTAAATCTACTGTCGTAAAAATATATTTCATATATGGTTAAAACTTTCAAATTTATAAAAATTATCAAATCACATTGCTCCTTGTAGTACTTAATTTGCTGATGTGACATTTGTCATATCCTTGTTCTCTTAAAAAATACAACTCAACAAAAGTACCCGTGGGCTATGGTTATCATTAAAGGTTGAATCTCCATCCTAATTTAACTTTTAAAAATGAAAAATGTCACATATAGTAAATAACATGCATGCAATGGAATTAACAAATCATATAAGCTCTACATAAGAGAAGTACTGTCTAATAGTGTCCCTTCTCTAGGCTACCATTGTCCTTTCTTCATGCTTTATTCTTCTTCTTCTTTTCACCGTCACTAGTATTTCAAAATTTCAAGCAATTTAGTTGTCTTTCTTCCTTTTACTTCATTGTTATATTATTCTAGTGAAAGTCTTTCATTGACCTGGGATACATGCATGTGACAAACGCCCAAATGAAAAGGGTTACATGCAATAGTACTCTTGGGCTTGATATCTTTTAAAGCAATGGCATGTGGCAGACACACATTAAGGTTCTTTATTTGAGTGTCAATGTAGGAATCCAAAGTAAAGAGGGTTACAAATAATATCCCATCCGCTGCGCTTCCACTTCCACAAATTGATGGTACTGTTCACCAGCATGTTTAGTCTATTTCTTCTACAATCTTCTTATTAATTACTTGATTGTTTGCTTCTAGCTCTACAAATGATAATAAAGAAGATCAAAGGATAAGAATAAGAATATTGTTTGGAAATGACTTATCATTTTATGCTGTTGTATATTTCAAACTCATGTGTTTTGTATTGAGATAACATTGAGAAAATTAAAATTGAAGATGAATATGGTGGAGTTTTAAATGTGAATAAGCCACGTGTATTAAAAATAAAACTGACAAATACAATAACTATTGTGGTTTAAAAAAAATCTAATAACCAATGTGAGTTGTCAATATTAAGGGAAAGAGATAAATAGTAACAAAATGCAAAAAATGTGAGGAAATAAAAGATAGATGGAATGGCTTTTAGAAAACAATCTTCTAAACATATCATCCAGTCAAATTTATAAGCAGCACCAATGAAACATGAGAAAATGAAAATTTAGTTCTTTGAATTTGAACTTTAGAGTGTCCTAATCAAGGAAAGTTTTAATAGTCCAGATTGTGTCTAACTAACCTGTTCATCTAATTTTTTTCCTTCTTAGATTTGTATGTTTATTATTTCTCCATTATAAGGTTATTAATCTCTATAATACACTATTCATTACATGATTATATGCATATATATATTGTTGTGTTATTATCAACCAATTAAGTTTGTACTTTTAAATTTTTAATATGCCGATTCAAACGTACATAATCACTTTTTCTTTTTTTATTTTTTTAATTTTTTAATGTCAGTCTGTTATTTTTTTCATATATCGCCATGTTTTTATATCTTTTCTTATAAATAAAATTATCAACAATACAATTTAAGTGTAATTGGACTAATGCCATGTTTTTTTCCCTACTTTCTCTTCTTCATTCCTTAGACTAATGCCATGCTTTTGTTTTTTCTCCTACGATCTCTTCTTCATTTTTTGGACTAATACTGAGTTTTTTTTTCCTACTTTCTTTTCTTCATTTCTTGAACTAATGCTGTGTTTTCCCCCCCAATTTCTTTTTTTAATTCTTTTATTCTGAATTATTGTAATACTAATTTTAGTTTAAACCTTATCATGTCGAGTTCAATTTCAATATGAATTATTTTATTTTTTGAATAGAAATTAAAGTAATATAATAAATTAAGAACATCATTAACTATTTATATTAGGTTATATATATATATATTAAAGATTAACTTAATTCATGTCCTCAATATTAATGTACGTACTATTCCATTTATAGATATAATAACAAGTAAATAAGTTTTTCTCCATTATTTTCTCATCTTGCATGGTTGATCTGGAGCTCACTAGCCCACAGCCAAAACAAACTTTGACAAGGATGTTTTCTTATATATATATATATATATATCTCGCTTAGTTGGCCAAAATAAAGCCAATGAATAAAGAATATATAACAAATTAAAGAACAATTGGAAAGCTGAATGCTGCCATTATAGTGAATGCATAATTTGTTACGCCCAATGTGATTGAATTAGTGGTGTCTACATATATAAAATTATACCATGCACAAATCCTTAATTTTTCTGAAACAACACAAAAAATTAATTGTTCCAAGTTTTTGTCACCTTAAAAGAAACTAACATTGGATCCCTTCCCAATTTAAAAGCAAGCATGGTATGGAAATTTCAAATCCTTGATAGAACATATACTTACAATTAACATTATATAAATCTGAATCAATCATAGTAACTAATGCCCTTGCACTCTTCATGCTTATAATAATAATGAACTCACAAGATAATTCCTTGAAGTTGCTAACTAGCAAATGGCAAAAGAATTATACATAAATAATTATATATACTAGTAACTTCCTGGATCTATACAAAAAAAATAATGACAAAGACTCAAAAGGCAAATTATCACACCCTCTGAAATCAATACTGCATTATACTGACCCTAAACCTAAACAATATTAATTCATGACCTTAATTATCTTCATGGCCATTACTATTGCATTATGCTCTACTTGTGATGATATCCAATTTCCCTTTGCCTACTTCCAGCATTGAAACTATCCATAATATCATTAAGTTCCATGTAATGCACTCTAGGGTTGCTGCTTCTAAGCAAGTGTAGAACATGCAAGAAAAAATCGATATCGCACGAGATCCTCAGCGCACCGGCATATGAATAACCAAACTCCTGTACTGAGAGTCTCAGCAAATCTTCAAACAATGGATGGTTGAGGTAGTTTGTCTCAAGCTCAAACCTCTGTGTCTCTTCATTCTCAGCTCCTACACACACCCATATGTGTCCTTCAGGGAGTTCAACATCACTTGGAAAGCTCTTAGCACCACAAAACAACAGCTTCTTCACAAGAGTACTCATTCTTTCTTCTCTTTCTTCTTCTTCTTCTTCTTCTTCTTCTTCTTCTTCTTCTTCTCCTTCTCCTTCTAATTATTCTTTGTTTGATGTGATTCTACAAGGGATGTCAAGAGAAGGGGTTTATATAGAAGGGTGGGTGGCAAAGGGATTAAATAATGATTAGGGTATGCATGCCTTAAGGTCATGAAGTCTTTATCATGTGTATTTATGAGCAGGGAGTGTAGCATGGAAAGTGGGGGGAAAGTGGGGGGAACTAAATGAAGACCTTCTGGCAGAAATATCAATGAAGATGATGATGATGATGACTTGACTATTGTACCAGCACTCTCATAGAATTACAATGGTTATATGTCTCATCATGCATGAGAGTATAATTTGATCAAGACTTGAACCCAAAAGTACATGAAGTTTGAAAAACAACTGCATGTAATAATATACCATAACCAAATTATCTTGCATTGTTACTGTAGTTAATTTTGTTGATTTTATTTAACAGATGGTAATAACTGGTATAGATCTAAGGAACATAATTAAATGACATCCGTTTCCAAAGCGTGTGCATGTATGTAACAAGTAAAACAAAAGAAGAGAAAAGTGGTTAAACAGTTGCAGAGACAACCATGCCTTCCCTTGCTCCCTTTTCTGAACATTATGTTAACATCTACTACAGCTGTTGTTGTTCTTTACTGACAAGAGCCACGTAGACCTTCTTAAATATAATATATATATATATATATATATATATATATATTATGGTAAATGGATAAATAGACCATGTCTTTACTTAGATAATCAATCATAAAAGCAAAGTAAAAATAGAAGGAGATTGTTTGTTATAACGTGTACGTACAACTTTAAACGTTTAACAAGGGATATGGTAGCCATGGTTTTAAATTAATAAGCATGTTTGAATTGATGCCACAGATGGAATATATTGAATTGAAAAATAAAAGATCGAACATAATTAATATTTAGAATAAATATTTTGAATTGAAATAATAATTAAAATCCCAGCCAATGTACGAAATGGTTTTGATTTGAACGCGGCATACGCAAGATATATCAGTTTATTTAGTTGTATAATAAAAATAATATATTAAATAATAAAAAAAATAATAATGAGGCGTTGACACATTTGAGGAAGGAGGGGGCCATATTGAAGAGATGAGGAACAGTGAGACGATGAGAAGAGATCTGGCGCATTTTAGCTTGGTTGTACCACCGACGAGTCGTCCGGACAAGGACACTATTATTAAGTTTTATGTCACCATGCCAGCGCATTTTAGCTACACTATTCACACTGCAATGCAATCATTACAATCACTAACATTACATATACTTCTCATTTTAACACAAAATTACATAAATTTGACCTTTTACTGCTATTACTTCCAAATAATTATTTTAATTTATAAACTATATATAAAAGTATTTACTTCATCGAAAAAGTTGCTACTCTTTTTTTTTCCCGTGATATATATACGACTATGTATATATATTTTTTAATTAATTGGACAATTCACGTAAATATATATTCATCCAACGGATTTGAAGAACAGATTTGAAGATTGAACTATAACCCTATTCCTACAGTTAAAAATACTTCTCAGTATCTATGTTGAATGTGCTTGGAACCCTGATAAAGGAAGTCTCCATAAAATATTTTTTACAACTAATGCTAGTAAACCAAAGCCCTTTTGATAATATGTACTCTCTATGGTCTTTTTTTAATTATCCTAATTTAGACAGTTTCTTAGGTCATTTTTACTTATCTACTTAAAAAATTCATAAAACATTTAAAGTCATTTTTCCAAATTTATTTATTTATTTATATATTTTTATGTAGTTTTATAATTTCTAACAAGTCACATTCAACTACACATTTTATTAAATCATATATATTAAATAAGAATAATTTTAAAATATTTTTTAAATACACAAAAATTTGAATTGGAAATCGGTCTCAACCACTTTGACCAAACCTAGTTTGTAGAAAATTGTTTTATCATAAATAAAATGTTAAACATAATAATTTTGTAAAATTTAAAAATCAAAATAAATATTTTATGTAATTCATGATTAAAATGCTATTTTTTGAATTTAAAATTCAAATAAATTTAATTATAAGCAAAGTCACAACGCGTAGTCAAATATTTCTCTTTCTTGAATATAAATGGAATTATAAACTGATGGGTCCACACCAAGAAGAAGAAGAAGATGATTATTATTATGATTTCTTAGTACTTGAGAGGAAGTATTAACAATTCAAGATTATAAAAACAAACAAAATTGAGGAGTTGGAGAGTTCTGCTTATAAGTTATATATTTATACATAACAAACTTTGATATATTTATATATATATATGTATTATTATTTTAGGAGTGAGAAATGGGACAGCTAATTAGCTAATGGAAAAGGAATCCTTTCCTTGTGGATGAATACAATGAGCACATGGCTCAAACCCAATTTATCCATGTGCATCAATGAAAACATTTCTTCATGCAATATGATAATGGAGGGTGGTGGCGGCAAGATTATGTTCACCAATTTAAGGTCTTAATCATCCATGACTTACTTGATAACTTAAAATTCAAATATGAATAAGATAATATTATTAGACAGTGGCATAAGCACAAATATGACATGACTATTACTTAGTTCATAAAAAAAAAAAAATCATGCGCTTAAGTTACTTGTACATGATTAAAAAGTTTACATAATTATAAAGAACTGTATTGTTATATAGTTAAAATTATAAATAAATTACTCATCTATTATTGAATATCTGTATATATCATTAAACTATAATTTAAGTAATTATATTACTAGATAGCATAATATAAACAATGGATTTAAAAATAAACATATGGATTTGCTAATGACCGTTTGGTCTATTAGCATTGGGTACCCTATGTAAAGTGTTCATGTATTTGAGGAAGTGAGTTTGAACCTCGGTCTGTGTAGAGTGAGGGCACATGTGTTGTTGAGTTTGTGATGCTGCGGTATACTTGACACCCATTAATTTGTGCTCGAATACTAGGTAACAAGCTGTCCAACACATGTTGATCAAAGATAACCAGAAATTGGGGAAAGAGTAAAATCTTATTACTCAATGAAAATGATGATCACAGAACTGATTTTCTCTTACCCGTAGGCTTACATTAAATAGACGAAAATAGCATTAAGAAAGGAGATAATTTGGAAATTTACCTAAAATAGTATATTCTCAAATATTAGCAAGAAATAAAAGATTTAACAAAATAAAGACTATTGCCACAAACAGCTCACAAATCAGAGATTTTTTACCTAAGATATAACGAAATCAATTATTACTAAAAACGACAAAATTAGGGTTTTCGAGGCCTAAATGATGGAATTTGGCTAAATTTTGGTATGACTCATGATTTTGTAAGACACAAACTGGTGACTTTTGTTCTTTGACTCGTTTCCCATCAAATAGACCCGGCTGAATCATAAAATCCCGTCGCCCGCCAAATTATTGAAATATCCTTCCATCGAATTTCTCCATGTACGCACATGCTAATTCATCTATACGCCCGTTATCAGTTTGTAGTTATGCTTCATGCATGTGCCTATTTATGACACGTGACTTATCTACATTCATATATATATATATATAGCATGATTAGCATAATTATTGAATAGATTGTTGATAAATAGGTTCAATTTATCAACCTGATTATGACATGAACATTATCTAACAAAATACTATAACACATGTGTCTGCTTATAACATGTGACTTGTCTACAATCATATATATATATATATATATATATATATATATATATATATATATATATATATATATATATATATATAACTTGATTAGCACGATTATTAAATAAATTGTTAACATGATGTAAATAGGTTCAATTGATCAACCCGATTATGACATGAACATTACCTAACAAAACACTATTACTCTAAAACCATGCCGGCTAAATTCTGTTTGGCAACCCCATTGCATCTGTGGATCATGTCATAAATATGAAAAAGTAAAATATAATATCTTTCACAAAATATCTTTTAAAATCCGCGCATAAAAGAGAAAAAGTCTAATTTTAATCATGATCTAATGCATAAATAAAATAAAAAAGCCAATATATCAAACCTTGTGTAGTGGTTGCGTTGTGTCATTGATCTAATACTAAATTAACAAATAAACTATTTATAATTTTTTTAAATTAGTAGATAAATATAAAAAAAAGGACAATTCCAACCCCACCTAGCTCCCTAATTCTCTGCAGGCCCCACTTAGCATCTAATATCAAATTAATTAATTACTAATTAAACTTTAAACATTATTAAACTAGTTATTATTAACAGATAAAATAAATGAAATACTTTTTTTAACAAAAATTAGAAATAATCATATCATAAAATATTTTTAGATAATTTTGCTCGTATATTATTAGTAATTGATACACAAATATTTTCTTTGATTGTAATTTCCCAATATAACTAGAATACTTTCATATAAATATACTTATATTTTTTACTACATATACAACAATCAATGAAATATCTTATGTCTATTATTATTTTCATGATATCAAGAACTTATTAGTTTTTTTTCCTTTGTTGAACAATAGATTTACGCATCGACTGCATTCAAGACACTCAACTTTGATTCATACATGGTTGTTTAAAAGACATGTTTCACATGTTTAAGAGAAACATGCATCCGCTCAATTTAAGACACTCGACTTACATTTATGCATGACTATGGGCAATAGCACTGTTTCACATGTTCGGACGAGACATGTTGAAAACAATATATATATATATATATATATATATATATATATATATATAGAGAACCCATCATCTAGGGACGTCCCTAGATTTCAAATCTAGGGATGTCTATAGTAGCTCATCGGATGAAAATCGCGGCTCTTATCATTATGAACAGTAGAAACCGCGTTCTGCGGTGTTGTGCGATGATCGTGAACGGTAGAAAAGTGAGCGGTGTTTATATAATCAATCAACCATCGGATGATGATCCAGCTTACGATTTAAAAACATCCTTAGATTTGAAATCTAGGGACGTCCCTAGATGATGTTTTCCCATATATATTTTTGTTAATGATTTAATCCTTAAAAATGCTATGTTTATTATTATTATTATTATTATTATTATTATTATTATTATTATTATTATATATATATATATATATATATATATATATATATATATATATATATGGGTGGGGGGAGGAGCTACACAACCAAGAAAAGCTAGAAAGAAACAGAAAAAGCTGAAAGGAAAAAACAACAAAAAAAAGAAAGGGAAAAAGACCAAAACTAGAAAATGAGACCCATCTGAGCCACCATCTTCACGATCCACTTTGGTTTCTCCATGCCTTGGTGAAACTGAGATAAATGCCTAGCTTTGACGCCATGGCTAGCTAACAGAGCTACAAATCTATTCCAAGAATGATGGATAATGTCAATTTGGGGATTGAAGAGAATTGACAGCCTGTGCCTAGTCTCGTTAACAATATTGGAAGATTGCCATGGAATTAAGCTCTCATTGTGCTAAATGACATTCCAAAAATCCCTTGAACTGATGTAAATGTTGGAGCACCTTGTATTCAACTATCCAATATTTTGTAAAGAAAAGTTGAGAGCTCTTGCCTCCATTTCCACCCTTCTACTTACTTACATGGGGTAAGAACCTGCACAAATATTGGAATTTGAATCTACAATGAAAAACTAGCTCCTACTTTACTTGTCCCATCATTCTAGGCTACCGAAGAGAAAATTCCCATCGAACTAGGATTGGGCTTGTTTTGCAAATAAAAAACCAACAATTTGTGGTTATTGGTGTGAAACAAAAACTCTTTGGTGTGGTTCATGGCATTGTAGGCTATTTGAGGGTAATTCGGATTTTTCTGTCTCAAGATGTAATCACATTTGGCCTTCCATAAATACCAAATGGTAGCAGCGATGAAGGAGGCTGAATACTTAGAATTTTCTTGTTGATTGTAATCCAACCACACTCCATTAGTAATGTGATCATTTAAAGCGAAATTTATACAAGATTAATCTTTCACCAAGCTCCACACAGTTTGGTTTTTGCCACATAATTTGAAAAGATGGTCAGCAGATTCAATAACCAAACCACATAAGACACAAACCTCTGGAGGTCTCGAATTCATGTGATAGAGATAGTCATACGTGTTGCCCTTTTCTTGCAACAACAACCAAATTAAAGTTTTAGACTTGGGGGCCACATTCAAATTCCAAACATTCCTCCAGACATCCCAATGTTGGTTGTTAGCTTGAGTGCGATTCAATAAATGATAAATAGAATCTGAAATATTGTCGCTATTGGTGCTAGGAAACCACACCCAGTGATTAACTTCCTCTGAAGTGTTTTTCCCATGATTAATGACTGGGGAGTTCCAAATTGGACCCAAAACCAAGTTGAGAGTATGCATATTCCAACCAGAGTTATCAATGAAATCATCTAAATGCAAATTTTCAAAGTCCATATCCATGTTGAAAAAGACAGGTTTGAAAATGATAGGAATTTCAAAAAGTCAGGGATGGTGTAAAACAGAGGTAATAGAAGGGTTAATGCAGTTGATCCAAATATGAGGCTTTAGGATATCTACAGATTTGCATAAGACCCTGAAGAAAAACAGAGCAATTTTAGGGAGTTTTTTGAGACCAAAAGTTATGATTGCCATATTTCAGCTGAAGGATGTTAACCCAAATAGAGTTCTGAGAGTTAATATAATTAAAAAGATTCTTAGTCATCAAAGAATGCTTGATTCTAAGCAAAATTCTGATATCCATACCCCCTTCAACTTTACTCATACTGATAGTATTCCAATTAACCAATAGGATGCCACTTCGGTTACCACTATTAGCCTAGATAAATTTTCTAGCAATTTGAGACATTCTATTTAAAACAGAGTCAAGAATTTAGTACATTGAGAGGTAATAGGTAGGAGTAGACATTAAGAAAATATTAATAAGGATAGCTTTACTAGCTTTGGATATATTTGTAATACCTTGAATCTTTAGATAACTGTTGAAAAAATATAATCAGGGTATTACTACAGTTGCAGTAAGACTTTTCTACAGAGTAATCTTGTTGAGAAACCCCAAGTGGAAAAATAAGGACCTAAATGTAAAATTTTTTAAAAGATTTTGGGTTAAAGAGTAATAGAAAAAGGATTGATATGAAATGTTTCTGAAAACTAAGGACTGAAAGGTAAGGAGGTAGGGGCCTTTTTGAAATACTGCGTTATACTTCAGGGACCATTGGATAGTTTGAAAGGACCTTTTGAGAATAATATTTCATAATTCAGGGATCATTGATGAATTTTACAGGGACTGTTTTGTAAGAAATCATATTTCTAGGGACTAAAAGAGAATTTCGGCTGGAAACATAATTCGGAGAAAAATCTAGATTTTGATGGTTTGTTCATCTTCTCCTCCTCCTTCATTTGCTACAGTAACCCGAGAGAGAGAGAGAGAGAGAGAGAGAGAGAGAAATAAGAAGAAAAATGGAGATTTGAGGTGGAGGATTGGAGATCACCGGAGGAAGCTTGCCGGAGAGATGACCTTGCTTGGTAAGTGTTTTTCTTGGTGTATTTTTCATGAATGAATGTATGTATGCATCTATATATGTGTATTTGGTGGATTTGATGAAGAAAAATGATGGATTTGAGTAGAAAAGCATGTTTAATTATTGTAGATGATGAGTGTTTGAAATTGTTTTGAGAAAACCCTTGTAAACATGATGAAATTACTTGAAATGGAGGATGAGATTTTCGGTCTTACTGTAGTATTACTGTAGCACCGAGATTAGGATTTAGTTTGGTTAATTAAGTTGATGATTATTATGATTAAGTTGCTAAAGATGATTGTTGAATTGGAATTGGTTGGGTATAGCCAAATTGATTTTCTTGGATCAAACTAAGTTGGAATTGAATTGATTGAGTTGGGTTTAATTTGGTTGAGTGGGCTTGATCAAATCAAGTGAAGAGAATTTGATTTGGTTTAGTTAAGTTCATTAAATGGATTGGAGTTGAGTTTGGATGAGAATTGGAGTGGTTGGGTTCAATTGAATTGATTTTGGTCTAAGTTTGATCAAATCAAGTTGAGTGTGGTTGGACTTGAATTGTTTGGTTAAATTGAGTGGGTTAAGACTGATTTGGGCTTGGTTTGGATGTTGGGCTAAGGATTTTGGCTGAACCAATTCAAGGAAAATTTGGGTTCGGTTGAACCAAGCTGGTTCAACAGATTTTGTACAAGAATTGGAGTTGGTTCAAGGCTGGTTGGCTAGATTGAGATTGGTCAGTGAAATTGAGTTTGGTTCAGTGAATTTGAGCTTGGTTCAGTGGAATTGAGGTTGGTTCAGAATGGTCTAGCCTAAATTGGGTTTATTTAAATGCAATTGGAGACCGTTTTAATTATGCAAGGTCGTGTTTTAACTGATTGGAGTGAGTGGGCCCAATTAGAGAGTCGGTTATTGATTTCTTATATTTTTTGTTGGGTTCAATTATGTTTTTAGTTGTCGTATTTATTTATTTATTTTTATTATGTTATATTGTTAGGTGTTGTTCAGTCTTGGGAGGGAGTTCCAGGTCTAGCAAAGAACCCAAGGGAGACCAGGTGAGTTGGTAGCGGCTATTATTTTAAATAATTGATTAATTATTATTATTTTGAAATAATTATTTAAAAGCTAGTATTTTGGAAATAATGGTTTAACTATTTCATCTTATTATGTCTAATTGCGTATAATGTTGAAATATACTTATATTTATTTGCCGTTGATGTTCATGACAATCATATTGATACATTAGTTTTGTATAATTATATGTATTTGCAAATAGTGAAAATACATGTATATGTGATTTAATTATTCGGTTAATGTATTTATTTTTGGATGGTTAAATATGCTTTGATTTGGAATGATTTGTGAAATCATGTGCGCGTATTAAAATGTTTTACTGACAATATTTGTGGAACTGGTTTTCATTCCTAGTATAGGAATAATATCCTGGATTTGGGCTTTTCTGGTATTATGCATGTATTGTACTATGAATGCTTGTCCTGGATAAGGACCCTGTGATATGATTTATACAGTTTGTATTATTGCTACATCTACATGTTGGTTTGGATGGTGACGGCTGGCTAATGCTCGACTACTGCAGTAGTGGGTCCCCACGGGCCAGCCTTTAGAGATGGCGTGGTGGACCTGAGTGTTGGTTTGTCCAGATAAGGTGGGAGCATAAAGCCCTGATTGGATTATACATCAGGATCCCGGAGTCACCACACGGGACCGATGGGCCAACGTCAAGGGTGCAAAGACCTTGGCGGCTCCCAACCTAGTTGCGACGGCGGCTAAGTCGGGGAGAGTTTTCAGGCTGTGGATTTGACGACGGTTTTTACATCACTTGCTATTTTGGGTTGTGATGAGGGGGCGAAGCCTAGCTGCCGCTCTTAGGAGGGCAGTCTCTCACAACAATTTGGATTTTCTTGGAAAATTGGTTTGATGTTGATTTGTGATGAATTCATGTTTTCAAAAAGCTCTTTAAAACTTGTATTTTGCTAGAATTCGGGTATTTGTGAAAGTTGGGAAAATTATTTGAGAGATTGATGTCTATATGCTTTATATACACTGTATTTAAGTATTTGAAATTATTAAGCCACTACCGACCAACTGAATGTGTTGTAGCTACAGGAGCAAGACCCTATATTGCCTGATCGAGTTTAGAGCTATTCAGGGTTGAGTCCAGGACTGCAGTGGGTCCCTTTTTCTTCTTATTTATTGATGTCGTGATCTTGTAGCGGTTGTACCCGCAAATTAGAGTAATTATATTTGTTATATTTATGTATTTGAACACGTAGTTGGTGTAAAGTTGTACATCGAAATCTGTAAGTCTGATTTTGTTTTAAAACAGGGTGTTAGTTTCCAGTTAAAATGGAATTTTAACTGATGGGTGCCACATTTATCTCAGTAGAAAGGGTGGGTGTGACAATATTAACCTTATTCTAATTAGCAAAAACAACATTTATAGAGTCAATCATGTGATGGAAGTGCATAATAGCAAGCTCTTTATGAGAAATAAGAACCTCTATCTATTTGAAAGGAGTTTTGCCAGATTTGAAATTGAGAATGGAGTAGATACTGGTAGAAACTCTTTTGTTAAACCAGTTTAGGGAAAAAAAAAATCTTAGATTTGCTCAAATTGGGCTTTTGGCTAGCCAACTGGGAATAAAAATTCAGGCAAAGGTTCACATTTTTTGGTAGATTTTTCTAGTGGCAGTAGTGATAATGAGAAAACCATCAGCATATATGAGATGATTAAAGTTGTATCTCAGATTGCAACTAAAACCAGGAACGAGGTTAAGCTGTCTTGTATAATTAAGAATAGCTATTAAATTTTGGGCAACCATAATGAAAAGATAGGGAGATAGAGGATTTCCATGTCTAACCCCTTTTTAGGGTGGAAACAATCAGTAAGGGTGCCATTGATAATGAGAGAAAATTAAGAAGGTAGAATTGAGACAAGGTTTAATATAGGAGATCCAAAAGCTAGGAAAATGCATCTTTACTAAAGTGGCAAGAATTGTTAGAATCTTATCACTCTAATAAGGGAATTATCATGCAAAAAATACATGCCAAAACGTAGTGGATAATAACTTTTAACAGCAAGTAAACATGATAAAACCCTAGCGCATGCCAGAACTAGGATTAAATTCTAGATAAATAGGTAATCAAAAGTTATATCTTTCTTTTGATGACAATTCTCAACGCACCCTTATTTTCCCGGAATCGAAAGGGACTGCAAATCGTGACTCCCCTCTACTATCAAGTACACACGAATGCCTCTGGAAATTAAGCAGGTATGCTAGTACCCCAAGAAATAACACATTTCTTGGTTCGAATAGCAAGCACCCGAGATTTAAGAGAAAAGGGGCTATAGGCGCGGCGGCGGGGGGTTTCGATGACGGGATCCGACGTCGGCGACAAAGGGAGAAGAGTGGATAGCGGCTAGGGTTTCTTAAGAGACAGTTTCTCAATCACTCCACCTCTTTTTTTTTTCTCTCTTTTCATATTAGGGTTAGACTATCTATTTATATTGGAAACCCGAAACCCGAATTTACAAAAAAACCCTTAACTCCTAATCAAATTAGGAATCTCTTCTTTACTTGATTAATTTAATCATTTTAATTAACCAAATCGATTAGATTGGATCAACACTTAATAAAACCCAACCCGAATATGCTATTTGCTCCACCAAATTTAGGTTTTTCACCAAAACCCTAAATAGGTGGTCCAATAAGTGACAAATACTGAACTTTGATCTCGGCATTCTTAGTGTACGATCCTGTAGGTCCATTTAACATTGGTAATGAGCTTAAAAAATTTAAATGCTTATAAATCATAATTATTCTTTACCAAGATAATACGATTATTGACACATCCTTTGCGTGTGTGTACCGTAAATGCAGGGGTTGTCGAAGTAATTGAGTACCCTGGTGAGTGGGTAGTTGTATCCACAGGGAATGGTGCTCAGAAACACAAGTATTGCTATTTAACTATTGTGAAAATGATTGATGAGTTGTGTGAACAATATTAATGCAAATAAAAATAAAGAAAAGAAAAAAACGCAATAGGAATAATGAGAGGCAATCGATAGAAAATGGGGTACCCGGACATTGCTCACCCTAGGACTATTGTTTCAAGTGTAAGACTAATCATTATGCCTCCCAACTGATGTTAATGAGTCATGGAAATCCAAATACATACGGTCCCAAACCTATGTTCAACCGTGACTAATCCTACACTATGCCCCGGTAGAAAGGAATACTCTCGACGCCTCATACTGTGCAAGGTTGCTTAAAGTTTTAGGGACTCCAAGTGATAAACCCTATTCCCTAATATAGATCTAACCCTTTGGTCCAGGCAAAAGACCCCTAGTCACAATTAAGCCCCATCACTAAGGATTACTTCAACACTTCACTCTGTTGCTTGCACAACTAAGCCTCAGTGGGGTTTGTTTCTTAGTACTTCACTCTATTGTGACCGCAAAGAACTCTTGAAAAGTGGAGGTAGGATACATCACACCGGAAGGGAAAGAGGACGTTCCGCTACCTCACGACTCACCCTCTCGACCCTTTCCAACCTAGCTTTGTCTAATCCTAATAGAGTGTCATTCATCCACAAGGATTACCAAAATGGATTCTCAACCCTAGTGTCACTTTAAGGCAAAATCAATACAACAAGAATTCAAGGATGGATATTAATCAAAACATCAATTAAAGAAGCATAATAAAGGTCAATGAAACAAAATCATCCTAGGGTTTACAAGTCCAAGCACCCACTAGGGGTTTAGCTCTCCATAGAGCAATACACAATCAACAATGAAATCAATAGTGAAAACATGCAATCCATAGATAAAACCCCCTTGTAGTCTGTATTGATGGTCTTGTGGAGCCGCCTTGTCTTCTCCAAAGGTTCCCTTGTCAAGCCTAGAGCACACCTTGCTGAATCGGTGCCGATAAAAGCTCCTCCAATAACTCTCTTCCAAAGGAACGCGATGTCGAAGGCCGTAGAACCACTCTAAAAACCTCGACAAAGCCTCTCCAAACCCTAGCCGCAAGCGCCTCCAAAGATGGGAAAAAGATAGGGGAAAGATCCTTCAAAACGTCTCAAGTCGCGGTATTTATAGGGCTGGAATCGAGCATCCATATGGGCGTGTGGAATTTTTACATGGGTGTGTGGATTTCAAGATTTTGGTTTCCTGTGAGTTATGGACAGTAATTGTCACAGTGATTTTGCTACAGTAAATTGCTACAGTACTCACCAAAATGCTCCCGAATCCACTCTTATTATCGAGGCCACATGAATGGGCACACATCTATGCCGTAGATCGCGTTGCGACTTCAATGAAATCACATTGATGAAGATCTTGCTAGTATTGCACAAATCAGAACATGTGAGTGTGACTGCCTTTATGCCCCTCCACTTTGCGTATTTGCTTGAGCACAATAGAGGTTGGCACACACCTACATGTATTTGAGCACAACTTGTGTCTTCATGTTTGTTCCA
This sequence comes from Dioscorea cayenensis subsp. rotundata, assembly GCF_009730915.1. Taxonomy (NCBI): domain Eukaryota; kingdom Viridiplantae; phylum Streptophyta; class Magnoliopsida; order Dioscoreales; family Dioscoreaceae; genus Dioscorea; species Dioscorea cayenensis. The sequence goes on from NC_052478.1 coordinate 15,287,742, forward strand.
TCCAAGAACATCATCAACAAATACATCCATGATCTACTTTTGCTTTCTTTAATCCAACTTTATATGCTCAACTCTACATGCACAAAAGAACACAAATAGACATGAATAAGTGATAAAATCTGATAAAAGTGATAGTAAATGTAAAAAAGAATACTTCATATTACTTATACAAAAGCACTTGTCAATTACCCAATATTAAATGAAGGTCAATTTCGAGAATTAACAGAATCTATCGCAACCTTATACAATCCTTTGCCGCTGAATATCTTAATTAGCATAAGGCATGGAGCGAGTCTCCCTTATTTTAATGCTAATTAATTTTTTGATCTCTTAGTGAACTGACTAGGTCAAGTAAATGATAACTCTTATCATTTCCCTTGGGCGTGGCCACGCACTACTTAGTCTCACTAATCAAGTGACCGGTAATATTCACTCTTTTTATAGAGAGGGATAATCCCTTCACTTCACTCATGTTTCTCAGAATGAACTGCGACATGCCCAAACATACACGTACTTGACACTCAGTTACGAATGACGTTAGCCGTAAGTTAAAGCATGTAAGGATCTATCCGAGATCCATAGTGATTTCAGGTCGAAGAATTTGAATACAAGAATTACTTGAGAGAAATACTTATAACGTTACAAACATATAGTGTTCTCAAGAGTGGATTGATCCAAATATACTGCTCCCTAACATGTATCTATGTCCTTCGATTGATATCCCATATCCGATGACCCGTAAAACAAGGCCATCTCATGAAAGACATACTTGTCTTAATTTATTTTCATTCCCATAAAAATAATCGACTAGGGACATTTAGAATATTGTTCTCGTTTATGCTTCAAGGTTTTACAATCCAAATCATGCATTTGATAACTTGAGTAGAACCAATATTCATGGATATTTTATCTTATTAACTATGCACAGAAATAATAATAGATAAAATGATGCATTATAATAATTATCCAAATAATAAGAGTTCATACAATGTATTGGGGCTAGGGCTTACACTAATAATCTCCCACTAGCACTAGTCCCAATCAGGCATAACTCTAAGACCAAAAGACCTAACATGACGATTATGTTTTAGCCTAGCCAACTGCTTGGTCAAAGGATCAGCTACATTGTCTTCTTCAGCAATCTTGCAAACTTTCACATCTCCTTTATTGACAATCTCCTGAATAAGATGAAATCTCTTGAATATGTGTTTGGACTTCTGGTGTGACCGGTGCTCCTTGGCCTGTGCTCCTTGGCCTGTGCTATGGCCCCATTATTGTCACAAAATAGGTTTACTGGATCTAGGATGCTTGGGACAACTCCTAATCTAGTAAGGAACCTCTTAAGCCAAACTGACTCCTTAGCAGCATCCGATGCAGCTATATACTCAGACTCTGTGGTAGGATCAGCGACGGTGTCCTGTTTTGAGCTCTTCCAGCTTACAACACCTCCATTCAAGCAAAACACATAACCAAATTGTGATTTACTGTCATCGACATTGGTTTGAAATGCAGCGTCAGTATAAATCGTTACAATGAGCTCATTCTCACCACTGTACACTAAGAAGTAATCTTTAGTCCTTCACAAGTACTTAAGAATACTCTTGAGAGCAGACCAATGGTGTTCCCCTAGATCCTATTGGAATCTGCTAGTTATGCTTAGTGCATATGCGACATTCATCCTAGTACATAGCATGATATACATGATAGATCTTATAGCAGATGCGTAAGGGATCTTACTTATGTGTTCCCTTTGTTTTTAAGTATGAGTACAATCACTTTTACTTAGAACAACTCCCGGAGACATGGGCAAAAATCTTTTCTTGGAGTTAGACATACTGAACCGTTTCAGTATCGTATCTATGTACTTTTCTTGACTTTGTCCCAAAAGCCATTGTGATCTATCCCTATAGATCTTTATACCTAGTATAATCTTAGCTTTACCTAAGTCCTTCATTGAGAAACACTTCCCTAACCATTGCTTAACATTTAACAACATTGGGATGTTGTTTCAAATAAGCAAGATGTCATCGACATATAACACAAGGAAAACGACTATGCTCCTACAAACCTTCTTGTACACATAAGGCTCGTCCTCATTTTTAAGAAAGCCAAAACCTCTGACCGCCTCATCGAAACGGAGTTCCAACTTCGGGATGCTTGCTTGAGTCCATAAATGGACCTCAGTAGCTTGCACACTTGTTAGGATTCTTCTGATTGACAAAATCGTCAGGTTGTGTCATGTATACATCCACAAGGAGGTTTCCATTAAGGAAAGTCGTTTTGACATCAATTTTCCATATCTCATAGTCATAATATGTTTCTATGGTAAGAAGAATTCTAATGGATTTGAGTATGACTACTAGTGAAAAGGTTTCGTTATAGTAAATACTATGAGTCTGTCTGAAAACTTTCCCCACTAATGTACCTTTAAAGGTGTTATCAGCCTTACGTTTGAAATTCCATTTGCACTCAATGATCTTAGCACTTCCGGTGGATCAACCAAAGTCCATACTTGGTTATCATACATTGATTGCATTTTGGATTTCATAGCTCCAAGCCATTTATCCGAATTAGAACTCTCAATTATCTCTCAGTAGGTGATGGGATCATCATGATCCAATAGCTCTAAGCTTTGATTGTCAGTAATGAGAAAACCATATTTCTCAGGCTCGTGATGAATCCTACCAGACCTTCTTGGTTCTTGTGTAATGGTTTTGGGTTCCATAACCTTTTGTGAATTTGTTTCCATTTCCAAACTATCCTCTACAGGAATTTGTGGTACTTGAACCTCCTAAGTTGTAATACACTCCCACTATTCTTCTTGAGAAGAAACTCCTTCTCTAAGAAAACAGTATTCCGAACAACAAACACTTTGTTCTCGTTAGGGATGTAGAAATAGTATCCCTTATTTTCCTTGGGATACTCCACAAATAGGCATTTATTGGTCTCGGATGCAAGCTTATCTGATGGTAACCTTTTAACATATGACTCGCAACTCCAAATTCATAGAAAAGTCATATTAGGTTTTCGCCCAGTCCATATCTCATATGGTGTCTTTTCAACTGCCTTAGTAGGAGTTCTATTTAGCAGGAATGCAATAGTCTTAAGGGCATATCCCCAAAAGGATATTGGAAGACCAGCTTGAATCATCATTGATCGAACTATATCCAATAAAGTCCCATTCCTCCTTTCCGATACACCATTCCACTGAGGTGTTCCAAGAGGAGTGAGTTGTGAAACTATTCCACACTCTCTCAAATAATGATCATACTCTTGGCTTAAGTATTCACCACCTCGATCTGATTGAATGGCTTTAATACTTTTGCCAAGTTGGTTTTGAAATTCATTCTTAAACTCCTTGAATTTTGCAAAAGTCTCGGACTTGTGCTTCAAAAGATAGACGTATCCATATCTGTTGAAATCATCTGTGAAAGTAATGAAGTACTCAAAACCACCTCTAACATGTGTGCTTAATGGTCCACATACATCAGAATGTATTAGTCCCAATAAATCAAATGCCTTTTCACCTTGTTTGTTAAAGGGTCATTTAATCATTTTGCCATGGACACAAGATTCGCATGTCTCAAATAATTCAAAATCAAATAAGACAAGAACTCCATCCCTATGAAGTCTTGAGATGCGTTTCTCGTTTACGTGACCCAAGTGATAATGCCAGAAGTATGAAGGATTTGACTCGTTCAACTTAACCCTTTTATTATCTATGTTATAGATGGACTTATGGTTTTAAAAGTCTAGAACGTAAAGCACATTACTAAGCATAGAATTTCCATACAGAATGTCCTCATGAAAAATAAAAATAGCATTATTCTTAATAATGAAGTTATAACCATCATTATCCAGACAAGAAACAGAAATAATGTTTTCTGCTCATAGCAGGCACATAATAACAATTTATTAAATTCAAAACAAGTCCAGAAGGTAAAGTTAATGGATAGTCTCCCATCTCTATTGCAGCAATCCTTACTATGTTCCCTACTCTTAGGTCAACTTTGCCTTTAATCAAACGTCTCCTATTTCTGAGTCCCTACACATTTGAAGAAATGTGAGAACCATATCTGGTATCCAATACCCATGATATAGAAATAGAGAGATTGACTTCTATCATATAGATACCTGAAGTAGAGGGCTTGCTTCCCTTCTTTAACTCTTCCAAGTAGAGTGGACAGTTTCTCTTCCAATGACCAGCTTCATTGCAATGAAAACACATACCCTCCTTCTGAGGTTTGGGCTTGGGTTTCTTAGCCTCCTTGCCTTTGGAATAAGGTCCAACCTTCTCCTTTGGCTTGGACTTGGCTTACCCTTCCACTTTCCTCCCTTTCCCTTGTCCTTTGTACCATAAGCATTGGGATGGATATCTTGATACTCTGCTCAGCATTATTAAGCATCCCATACAACTCGGTAAGTGTCTTATCCATACCATGCATGTTATAGTTAATGACAAACTGATCATAACTATCTGGTAAAGACCCTAAGATAAGGTCCACCGCAAGTTCCTTTCGGATCGGCGCATCAAGTTTCTCAAGCGTATCAATATACCCCTTCATCTTGAGTACATAGGCACTTATGGAAGTACCCTGAGCCATCCTTGATAAGTGCTTGTGTGATATGAATGCGAAGCATTCTTTCCTTATGTTGAGCGTTATTTTTCTCGGGTTTTTATGTGTGTTTTTATGTTACTTTCGTGCAGGTAGGGTTGTGAGGCCGAGTATGAAGGAAAGAAACCAATGTGGATCATAATGCACCGATTTTGGAGGAAATCTTGCTAAGGTTCAAACGCAAAGACATAGGTCGGGTGTGAGATGCTAGAGTGTGTGCCAACCTCCTCGTATTTGAGTTAGCACAACCATTTGGAGGGGCACAAGGGCAGTCACACTCAAACATTCCGACTTATGCACATAGAACAAGATCTCCACCAACTTGTCCGTCATTAAAGAAGCAAAGTGATCCACGACGTGAACGTGTGCCCGTTTGCGTCACCTCGATGAAAGTATGGACTCGGGAAGTATTTTAGGCCAAGTACTGTAGCAGAACTGTTCACAGCAGGCCGAAAATCACAATTCCAGAGAATCCACACTGGCGTGTGGAAATTCCGCACGCCCGTGTGGAAATTCCACATGGGCGTGTGAAAAATCCATAGGACCGTATGGATGCCCTATTCCAGCCCTATTTAAAGCCGATTTCAGCCCCAATTTGAGCATTCATTTCTCCATCTTTTCCCCAACTTGAGAGAGGGTTTCGGCTAGGGTTTTGAGAGGTATTAGCTAGGGTTTTGGAGAGGTTCTACGGCTCCGACATCGTCATTCCTTTGGAAGAAGGTCGGTAGGGGAGCTTCCGTCAAGGCGTATCCTATACCGGACAAGGGAATCCTTGGACGATGAGTAGAGGACTTTCCATAAGACCATCGACACGACTATCGAGGGGGTTTCTCTATGGATTCATTGCTTTTACATTCTATTTCTTTGATTGTACTTAGCTCCATGGAGAGCTAAACCCCTAGTGGGTACTTGGGTATTTGTGAACCCTAGGATGTATTTGTTTCATTGAATCTCTTTATTATGCTTTCAATTAATTGATGTTTGTTGTGAGTTCCAACCTTGAATGCTTGATTGTATGAACATTTCCCCTAGACTGACACTAGGGTTGAGAGTTCTTGTTGGTAACCTTGTGAGTGAGTGACACACCATGAGCGTTAGACAAAGCTAGGTTGGAGAGGATTGAGAGGGTGAGTCGAGAGGTACAGGAGCGTCCCCTTTCCCCTCCGACGTGATAGATTCTACCTCCGTTCCTCGAGTTCTTTGCGGCCATAATAGAGTGAATGGTCTAAGGGATGACCATCCGCTGGGGCTTAGTTGTGCGTGCAACGGAGTGAAGCGTTGAGGTGATCTTAGTATCTAGGGTTTAATCGTGGTTAGGAACCTTCCGCCTGGACCAAAGGGTTAGGTCTATAATTAGGAAGAGATTTATCACTTGGAATCCTTAGAGCTCATTGCAACTCTATTCGAGTCCGAGGTTGAAATGTTATCTAATCTCTCCTCCGGGACATGTATAGAGTTAGGCATAGTTGACCTTAGATTTGAGACTAAGTATTTAAGGATTTCCACGACTCACCATTGCATTGATTAGGAAGCATAATAGAGGGTTCTTGCACTTGAAACAATTGTCCTAGGCGGAGCATTATCCGAGTACCCCATCTTTATCGATTGCCTTAACTCCTCCTTTACTCGTGCTCTCTTACTTGTTGTTTTTTACTTTTGAGAATTGAATCATTGTCACACTTATCACTACTGATCTTTCACATAGCTAAGAAGCGGATTAAGTGTTTTTATTCCCTACTCCCTGTGGATTCGATACCCATTCATCCGGGATTATTACTTCGACAAACCCGTGCACTTGCGAGATATACGCAAGGGGACCTTGTCAATCCTACATTAGGTTAATGCTTTTGTGGTCATGAACCTTTCATGTATGGCTTGTTCTTGGAACATTTCCTTAATATGCACCATAATATCATAAGCCCCCATATCCACGAACTTTTTTTGCAATTCTAGACTCATGGTGGCCAACATGAGGCAGGTAACATTATTAGAGTTATTCCTTACCGGTGCTTCAGGCAACGGTTTCTCAATGGATTCCAATTTCCGTTCTTGCCTAAGAACAATTCTCAGGTTTCGAGACCAATCAAGGAAATTAGTTCTATTGAGCTTGTCCTTTAATAAACGAATAAATGTACATATTTTATATGTATTAATCTTGTATTATTTGTATATATTTTAATGAATTGATGCCCGTTTAAGTCTAAATTGGTTATTTCGGTGTTGCAGATCTTAAAGGCACCGAACAAAGCTCAAAAATATAAATTGGATGAATTAGACACCAAAAACGGCATTTTTGGGTTCCGGTACTGTAGCGGAGTCACTATTCATGCTGCAGGGCATTCGGCTGTGAGCTTCACGGGGTCCATGCGCCCGCATGAGTGCCCGTGATGTTTGCTAGAAATTCACAACTCTCAGTTATTGTAGAAAAAATACTGTAGCAAAAACTGTAGCTGAGTAATGTAGCACCGACACCTTTTCTGGGCAAAATGGCACTGAGCTTCACCAGCATCCATGTGCCCGCATGGAGCCCGTATGGACCTGACGTGATATATATTTGACTGAATTTCTAGGGCAAACGAGGAGGTTTTTAGAGAAGCTTTTTGGGGAGTTCTTGGAGAGAACTTCCACCAGCTTTGAGCAGGCAAGATCACACGTTTTGGAGAAGGGGAATCAAATGGAGAAGCTTGGTTTGGCTAGATCTTCATCGATCTCTTCTTCGGGAGCTCATAGACGACGAGGGAAGCCACCCCGATCGCGGCGTCCGTAGAAGCTTTCCACCTAACTTGGCTTGTCATCTCACTTCCATTGTTTGAGGGATTTTTCTTATGGCATTCGTAGTTGTTTTCATGGACCTATTGTTTGTATTGTCTTGTATGGACGAGTAGTCCCCCACCGGGTGCCGGTGAACCTTGGGGTGAACTTGTGTATTTGGATGATTTAATTATGTCTATTGCAATTGTTGTGTGTTTGTTGATTCATTCTTGGTGCATTTGATGTGTTGCTTACATGAGAACTCTGTAAACCAACTTCTAGGTTGTACTTGGTAGCGTGACCATCGCCCTTGTACTAGACACACCAAGTTTGGAAGGGATTCATGTACAAATACGCCGTGACCATCAGGTATTTTGTACCCCTCCAACATTAGAACTAGACCAAGTTGCGTTCCGGCTCTAATTAGAGATTTTCCCCTTTGTTAATGCAATCATATGAGGATTTGATCGGAAGAAATTCCGTATCAATACTTGTACCGGATTAGGGGTCAATTGCCGTGACCATCGGGTTGATCTAATTTAGGAAATCTCTAAGTCCAACCCTTCAATTGCATGACATTCTTAGCATCCTTTGCACTTTAGTAGCCCCTAGGGAATCGATATCCGTGACCATTTCATTCCCTTGATTATATACCCTTGCCCTATTTTAGATTCCACTTGTAGTTCTTTCATTTTAATTAATAGTTTAGAGAACCACTTTGAATCTTTCGGCTAGAAAATACGCGAAGAGGAAGTAAGGGTAGATCCTTGGGCCCAGGGAATACGACCCTCTCTTGCTCGCACGAGAGGTATTACTTGACGACTCCGTGCGCTTGCGGACGAGTTCACATCAAGTTTTTAACACCATTGCCAGGGATCCACAAGGAATTCTTGGAAAACTTAGATCTTATTGATTTAGCCATTGTTTCTTTTATTTTGTACATTTTCTTGTTTTTATTCCTCTTTGCACATATATTTCCATTTACTTGCCTTTATTTTGTTTTATAATATTCCTCTTATATCCTGATCATTGACTCTCCATACTATGCAAGGTACCATCTTATGATACGCGCCAATCAAACAAATCTGGTAGAGCCTATCAACAAAATCGAGAGAACCTTGCATCAAAGATTGAGAGAGGTAGCTGAGAGTTCAGAATATCAAGGAACGCAAGTTGAGATTAGTGAGCCTTCAGTCATGGCAGAACCAAGGCGAACGTTGTCTGATTATGAAAGGCCTCAGTTTACTAGTGAGGAATTCAGTGTGCATGCTCCCTCCGTACAGGCTAACAACTTTGAAATCAAAGCAAGCACAATTGGGATGGTCCAAAATTCCATACAATTTGATGGGCTAGCTTATGAAGACCCGCATGCTCATTTGTCTCGCTTCCTCTAAATTTGTTCCACCTTCAAGATTAACTCAGTGTCGGATGATGCGATAAGATTGAGATTATTCCGTTTCAGTCTAAGGGGAGTAGCATATCAATGGCTCACTTCATTGACTCCGGGATAGATCACCACTTGGAAGGAAATGGTGGACAAATTTCTTGCAAAGTATTTCCCACCAAGTAAAGCCGCTAGACTGAGGCAAGAGATTTCTGCATTCCGGCAAGGGGACTTCGAGACACTTTTCGAAGCATATGAGAGATTCAAGGATCTCCTACGCAAGTACCCCCATCATGGCTTCTCCTCGTGGATGAGGATCCAGCAGGGGGGTCATTGAGTAATAAAACCCCTAAAGATGCGGAGATATTGATTGAAAACATATCGAGTAATGAGTGCCATTGGTCTACTAGATAGAAACCCCCTAGGGTAGCTGGAATTTATAAGATAAGTGACAACACTGCACTAGCCGCCAAGGTCGAGGCCTAACAAAGATATTCGATCAGTTTGTGTTGGGTGCAAACTCAAATTCTGGAGTAGTTTTGTCTTGCGAGACCTGTGGGGCGAAGCATACTACTGTTCAGTGTACAATATCAATAGCTTCAGATCCCCTAGTCAAGACAGTTGATTATGTTGGGGGAGGCCCTAGATGTCCAGGGAATCCCTATGGAAACAAATATAATAAGGGTGGAGGAACCACCCAAATTTTTCATGGGGTCAACAACAGCAACATCGGCCTCCGCATCCACAAGGACCTCCACATCAACCTCCTCCGCAGCCAGAGAAGAATTTTACTACTGAAGATGTGTTAGTGAGGTTTATGATCAGTACCGAAGCAAAATTTGTGAACATCAACAATTAATTTGCCGAAGTGAACACTGTTTTGAGGAATGTTCAGGCCTCAATTCAATAATTGGAAAACCAGGTTGGGCAACTTGCTAGGGCAAATTCGGAGCACCCACCAGGTAACTTACCTAGTAACACTGAAAATAATCCTAGGGAGCATTTGAAGGCCATCACTCTCAGGAGCGGGAAACAGGTTGAAGCAAGAGCCGAGGAGGGCTCAAGCACTAAAAATGATGAGGTAGCTATACAGGAAGACCTTAAACCATCTGAGAGTGTAGTTGAAGGAATGAAGGAAAAGCAAGATGAAGAAATTCTTCAACTACCAACACCAAGGGTACCCGACTACAAGCCGGCCATTCCCTATCCGGCAAGATTGAAGCAAGATAAAGAGGAGGCTCAATTCAAGAAATTCCTCAATGTATTTAAGCAGTTACACATAAATATCCCTCTTGTTGAACCGTTGACCCAGATGCCCAAGTATGCAAATTTTATGAAAGACCTGCTTACTAACAAGAGAAAATTGGAGGAATTAGAAACAGTTGCATTAGCACGGAACTGTTCTGCGATGATTCAGAGGAAGCTCCCCAAGAAGTTGACTGACCCCGGGAGTTTCATTATTCTATGTGTGATTGGGGAAGACACGCAAGAGAAGGCCTTGGCAGATTCTTAGGCCAGCATCAATGTAATGCCCTACAAGCTGTTTTTGAAACTGGGATTGGAAGACATGAGGCCTACTAGGATGACAATACAACTTGCCGACTGGTCTATAAATAAACCCCGCGGTGTTGTTGAGGATGTGCTAGTTAGAGTAGACAAGCTCATTATCCCGGTGGATTTCGTTATTCTTGATGTGGATGATGACGTTGAAGTCCCATTGATCCTTGGGCGACCATTTCTTAACACCGCCGACGCCCTCATTGATGTAAAGCGGGGAAGAATGGCATTGAGAGTGGGGGATGAGGAAGTCATTCTTACATTCCCTGTGGCTATGAAACATACCTTGGACCATGATGATCCCCTCTATTTTACTGATGAAACTAATATGATTATTACTGATTGTGTGCAGGAGGTCTTGGCGATTAACCCATTGGATGAATTCTTGGAAGGAATGGATAGTGATGAGTGAAAGAAGAACAACCCACCTCCCACACAAGTGAAGTATAGAGGCTATGTGGGGACATTTCCGTGGCTGAACAATAAAAAGAAATCAACCACAAGGAAAATTTGGTGTAAGAGGGACAAGAAATAGAAATTGGGGATGAATTGCACACTGTCACCACCACGGGAGATTGATCGACTATTCTTAGAGGGGAAGGGTAAATTCCATGTCTTTTCATGCCTCTCGATGAGTTTCCCATTTTGGAGCACTTCTCTTGGACTTGGAGGTATGCCCCCACCATTTGATCCACCATGAGGTAAGAATGAAAGTACGTCGAGCTAATGATTAAACAAGCGCTTCTTAGGAGGCAACCCAAGTCTTTAAATTCATCATCTTTAAATTTTCGTATCTCTTTTAGTTGCTTAGTTTCTTTGTTGTGGTTGAATGCTTATGTTTGTGAGTTTCTCGTATTTTTGTTGTTGTGCTCAACTCATGCTAAGGCTTGCTAGCTTGTCTTTGGCCTTGAATTAGTATTGTTTAGTTGCGTTTTATTGTTATTTCGGCATTTAAGAGGTTGTAATTCATATTTTATTGAGTTTGCAAGAGGAACCATGCCAATTTTTTGACTTTCCAGGTCCATACGGGCTGTATACGGGCCGTATGGACACTTGTGACATGTTCCAGGGCCTTGCGGGCGTCATTGCGGCCGCAAGAGACCCCTCACGACGGCCACAACCCAGTGGGTTGAGGGTCTCACGGGCGCCATGCACTCGCGAGACCGCTCGTGAGGCTTCCAGCCTTGCGCGTCGCGCAGGGCCAAAAGCGCTCAAGGGCGCCATGCGCCCGCATGGCCCCTGTGAGCCTCACGGGCTGGGTTTTCCAACCCATACATGCACCATGCGCCCGCATGGGCTGGGTAGCCCGTTAAAGGGGTGTTCTTCCCCTTTCTCTCTCTACTTCAACCTCCATCTTCTCCTCTTTGTTTTTCTCTCATTTCTCTTTCACTCTACCTCATTTCTCCACCATTTTTCTTGGTTTTTTCTTGTCTAATCTACTCTCTTCCATCTTGCAAACTCAATCTTGGGATTTAATTGTAGTTTTACCATCTTTTTCGCCGGATCTCTTCACTCCAAGCTTTCAAGCCCTAATTCAAGGTTTTGCTAAAAACTTGGGTGTTGTTGTGTTATTTTATTTTATCCTTGAAGTATGAATGACATAATTGGTTGTTGTGATGTGGTGTGTGCTTAATTCCTTGAGTTTTTCCTTCGTTTATAAATTTTGGAAGCTCCATGTCTAGGAGAAACTCTTGCAAAAATTTTTCACGAGTTACTGTACCAAATGCTAAATTTTTCATTCTTCACATTGAAAATGTTGTGCATTCAATTTTTTTCCTTAATTCTATGATGATATAGATATATCCTATGATTGTATTCATGAAAATCTTGGTTTGATCCTATGTTTTTGTGGTATAGGAATGCCGGTCAAGCGAGTTTTATCAAAGCAGCCAAGACACGATGCGGCACCTATTGGAGTGCCATCCTTAGCCTTACCACAACATAGGGCATGCTACAATCTCTTGAAGTCCAAGCCTTTTGGTATTATCCGGACAATTGAACGCAATGACCTCGAAGTTCTAGGTTTGGCCGAGACCGTGTCGGAATTAATCAATCATGATAAATGGGACATAATTTTCTCAATTAATGATTCGGCTTACCGTGAGCTCACCTTGGAGATCCTAAGCATAATCGAATTAGTAAGACTATCCGAGATAAGTTTGCAAGTCTTTTGGACAATGCGCGCCATTAGTGACACATAATTGGGTTGTTTCTTGGACTTGTATGATGAGGGATTCGTGAACACACCCACATTTCATCGTTTTTGTACAGATTTTCTGGCCACCATGACACACACACGGTTTTGGAATATTATCTCTGGCCAACGCACAAATGAGTCAAGGAAAGCATCTCGTCTTCACAATCCCGTGCATCGATATGTTCATGCACTCTTAAGTTGAGGTATTGGCGGCCGGGGTGATAGCACTGGGATAATCAAACGCTCCAACTTACTCATGCTATACAGTATCATTGAGCGTTACCCGATCCACCTTGGGCATCTCTTTGCCGAGTTGTTTGTTCATCAGGGTACTTATACACGCCTTGGATCGAAGGCATGTGTAAGTACCGCGATGGGAAGCTAACTAACAAGTGCCAGGTGGATCGAGCGCTTTCAGATGATGCTGTATAACAGTGAGGTCGAGGCGTGTGATCATCACGTGCTCTCGACCAGCAGAATGCGTCAGCTGCTCGTGCGGATGTGGCAGATCTCGCTGACTCGATCATCGCCGGCCGGAGATAATGTTCAAAACCGTGTGTCATGGCGGCGAGCTATGGGCGATGAAAGTGGGGGTGTTCGCAGTCGTGCTCAGCGCAGACAGCAGTGTGTCGCTAATGGCGTGCGTGAACGGGAAACTTATCGGGACGATCTTACTAATTTGATTGTAGCAGGACCTCAGGTGACTCGCGATAGCCGGATCGTGAGTGAAAGATATGTCTAACCATCATGATTGATTGGTCAGCTGCGATCTCGAGCCAAACTCGGGGCTCAGTGCGTTCAGTGTCGGTCTGAAAGGCGGACTCAGAGACTGGCGTGCCCTATGTTGTGGTAAGGGCAGGATCATGGCACCACGTAATGTCGGCGCTGATAAAGGGCTTCGCTGCAAGGCATGGGATCAAACCAGATCGTGACTCTGATCATGGGATCTCTGTCATCATGGGAATCGAGAAAAGGATTGGATGCGCATATTTTCAGTGTGAAGATGAAAGGATGGCATTCTATAGTAACTCATGAGATTTTTGCAGGGTTTCTCCTGAGGCATGGACTCTAAAATTTACAGAGCGAAGGAAAAACTCGAGGGATGGCACCACATCGCACGACCAGTGTCGTTCACTCAGGGATAAAATAAAAATAACACAACAAACAGGTTTTTAGCAAAACGATTGGGGCTGAAAGCTGGGTGAGATCGGCGAAAAGTGGAAAACTCGATTAAATCCTGAGATTGAGTTTGCAAGATGGAGGAGAGTAGATTAGAGAAGAAAAAACCAAGAAAAATGGTGGAGAAATGAGGTAGAGTGAAAGAGAAATGAGAGAAAAACAAAGAGGAGAAGATGGAGGTTGGAGTAGAGAGAGAAAGGGTAAGAACACCCCTTTAATGGGCTGCCCAACCCATGCGGGGCCCATGTGGGCGCATGGTGCTCGTATGGGCTGGAAAACCCTGCCCGTGAGCGCTTCTGGCCGCGTGCGCCGTGCAAGGCCGGGAGCCTCACGGGCGCATAGCGCCCGTGAGACCCTCAGCCCACTAGGTTGTGGTCGTCGTGAGGGGTCGGTCTCTTGCAGCCGCAATGATGCCTACAAGGCCCCGGGACATGTACATTGTTATTGGATTTTCACCCTTGGGGATGGCTATTATGTTCTCCGTAGGGATGGTGGAGAAATGTGGTGATACATATGCCATTATCCGGTACTCAGTCACATGTGAGTGCGTCACTGCTTCTCTCCCACAACCCGATTCTGAGCAAGACGACGCACCACCTCAAGTTGAGCTTCGCCTTCAGGAGATTCAGGGTGAGATTCGTTCCCTTCATCAAGGACATCAAGAGACTACGGAGACACTTAGACAGTTGGCAAGGGATATGCGCGAAGTTCTCTCTTTTGTGCGTGGGTCTTCTTCATCCTCCGGCACCACCTCAGGAACTACCACATCCTTAGCACCTGCCGCACCCACTGACGGACAACACCCTGCCTAGGAGCAAGACTTTTAGGGACTTGAATTTATGTTTTGTATTCCGCATTGTTTTGTGGCTTGCTAGTTGAACTTCTTTTGTTAGCAAGGGTTCATTCCCTGCTAGGCTTGTATTACTTTTATTTTGACTAATATGCATGTTTTCATTCCCCTTTGATTTTCTTAAGTGTCGTGATCACCTTGCTTATTTTTGTAGGACTTTTCAAGGTTGTGCCCCACCTCCTTTACTCATCGCTGGCCTTGTTGCTCTCTAACTGCCCTTTTACGGCACAATCTTCATCAACGAAATTGGGCAGTCTCTTTACCCTTCCCTTTCATGCTTCATTTAATTATCATGAATTCTACACCATGTCCTGTTGATTAGTGTACATTGAGGGCAATGCACGATTCTAGGTGTGGGGATGGGTTATTTGCATGCTTACTTCACCGGTGATAGCTATGATTTATTGTTAAGAACCTCTTGGCGTGAATGAATGATAGTAATGAGTTGTAGTGTTATTTGTGCTATAAGGAAGTCATGTTCTCTCTGTAGTGCTTTCTTCACAACTTTGACATAGTACTTCTACCTTGTTTACCCCAGGTAACCCACTGATTTGATTTAAAGTGTTAGAGTGGTAAAATCATCCCTCAATGGTCTTTTAAGAGCTTTTGGTTCTTTTGTTCATTTTGCTTCATCCCTAAGTGAAGTTTTGCATGAAGGTGCTCAGGAGAGATGTATATATTTGTTATTGAAAAAAAAATTTGAAAAATGAAAAAATGAATCTATGTCAGTATTCCTCTGCTAATTTAGCATGAATGCGTCTATGTAGACTGTAATCAAGTAGGTTGGGTGGCTCTTATGCCTAATCAGCATGTGCATCCTTCTGAAAGATTGTAATATATTTTGTACAGTCTACATTAGGCGGACTAAAAAAAAAGTATTTATTCTCTTGGACTCAATCATGCATTCACTTAGATATTAAAGTGCTGAATGTGGACCGAAGGACTCTTGACTTACTATTGAGGTCGTCTTTAACATTTCTAACACCGGTAGTCATTAAATGTGGCGTGAATAGGGAGAGCGAGGGATGAAGTATACACACACTCACGAGAAAAACACTCTAGAGGAATCATGACTATCTCTACTAAGTTGGATATTGTACAACTTATTTTCTCGATTTCATTTCATCTGTGCCTGTGGGGTTCTCCACTATTTGAGCTTGAGGTCATACATTTAGCCGTTTATCTTCTTGCCCCTATTCTTTCATGTGTGGTTGCTTGGGGACAAGCAAAAGTTTAGGTGTGGGGATGTTTGATAAACGCCTAAATATACGTATTTTATACATATTAATCTTGTATTATTTGTGTATATTTTAATGAATTGATGCCCGTTTAAGTCTTTCGGTGTTGCAGATCTTAAAAAAGCACCGGACGAAGCTCAAAAATACAAATTCGACGAATTCGACACCAAAAATGGCATTTTTGGTGTTCTGGCACTGTAGCGGTACTATAGCGGAGTCACTATTCATGCTACGGGGTATTCGGGTATGAGCTTCACGGGGTCCATGTGCCCGCATGAGTGCCCGTGAGGTTTACTGGAAATTCACAACTCTCAGTTATTGCAGCAAAATACTGTAGCTGAGTACTGTAGCACCGATAACTTTTTTGGGCAAAATGGCAGTGAGCTTCACAGGCATCCATGCGCATGCATGGAGCCCGTATGGACTTGACGGGATATATATTTGACTGAATTTCTAGGGTAAAGGAGGAGGTTTTTAGAGAAGCTTTTTGGGGAGTTCTTGGAGCTGACTTCCACTAGCTCTGAGTAGGCAAGATCACACGTTTTGGAGAAGGGGAATCAAAGGGAGAAAGCTTGGTTTTGCTAGATCTTCATCGATCTCTTCTTTGGGAGCTCGTAGACGACGAGGGAAGCCGCCCCGATCGTGGCGTCCGTGGAGGCTTTCCACCTAACTTGGCTTGTCATCTCACTTCCATTATTTGAGGGATTTTTCTTATGCCATTCGTAGTTGTTTTCATGGACCTATTGTTTGTATTTGCTTGTATGGACGAGTAGACCCCAAGGTCACCGGGTGCCGGTGAACCTTGGGGTGAACTTGTGTATTTGGATGATTTAATTATGTCTATTGCAATTGTTGTGTGTTTGTTGATTCATTCTTGGTGCATTTGATGTGTTGCTTACATGAGAACTCTGTAAACCAACTTCTAGGTTGTACTTGGTAGCGTGACCATCGCCCTTGTACTAGACACACCAAGTTTGGAAGGGATTCATGTACAAATACGCCGTGACCATCAGGTATTTTGTACCCCTCCAACATTAGAACTAGACCAAGTTGCGTTCCGGCTCTAATTAGAGATTTCCCCCTTTGTTAATGCAATCATATGAGGATTTGATCGGAAGAAATTCCGTATCAATACTTGTACCGGATTAGGGGTCAATTGCCGTGACCATCGGGTTGATCTAATTTAGGAAATCTCTAAGTCCAACCCTTCAATTGCATGACATTCTTAGCATCCTTTGCACTTTAGTAGCCCCTTGGGAATCCACATCCGTGACCATTTCATTCCCTTGATTTTATACCGTTGCCCTAGTTTAGACTCCACTTGTAGTTCTTTCATTTTAATTAATAGTTTAGAGAACCCCTTCGAATATTTCGGCTAGACAATACGCGAAGAGGAATTAAGGGTAGATCCTTGGGCCCAGGGAATACGACCCTCTCGTGCTCGCATGAGAGGTATTACTTGACGACTCCGTGTGCTTGCGGACGAGTTCACATCATCCTTCTCAAGGACAGATTGCAACGAAAAATTTTGTAGATTTGCATTATTGGTTGTCATTATGACCTTAAGAATTAAAAGCAAGATTTAGTTATGAGGTCATTAAAATTTTTTCCCACAACTACGAATTAATATCCCAATGTAAATAATTCATTGTTAGGGCCTGTTTGGCTGCAAAATAAAAAAATATGGCATAATTTTATAATGTAGGAAGTGCAAATGATTATTACAGAAATTATAGCATATTTTATTACTACAGAATAAGTGTTTGTTTACCAAAATAAAAAAAAATTACTGAGATCGACCGATCGGCAACTAGACCACCAGTGGACTTGTGGCCGGTCGTCGGAGGTTGGCTGGAGCACATGTGGATCGCCGGTGTGTCAACGGAGGCTAGCTGGGCGGACCACCAGTGGATCATCGGCGTGTCATCGGAGGCCGGTGGACTGGTGGTTAGATCGGTGACCAGTTGTCGGAAGCCTGCCGGACCACCGGTGTGTCACCGGAGGCCGGTGGATCGGTGATCGGACCATCGGTGGACCGATGACAGGTCGGCGGAGGCCGGTTGGACTGCCTGCCAGACCGGTGATCGGTGACCGGAGACTGGCAGCGCCACCGGTAGACTGGTAGCTGGTTGCTAGATCAAAAGAGAAATTTTTTACAATAAAAAAAATATTCCACTAAGAGTAGAATATTTTTTATGCCATAATTTTACACTCTAAAATAAGTACCCAAACAGTCAATATGACATAATTCTAAAAAAATTATTAAATTATGGCATATTGTACAGATTACGCTATAATTCTGGCCTATCCAAACAGGCCCTTAGTGATTTATTGAGGGCCAAGATCCATATTTCACTTCATCTTGGTCAAGCTGAGCTTGTACACCCAAGACTAGGTTATTTTGGTAAGAAGTCTTTCCAATCACATCACATGTGATTCTTGGATATAATGGGGTTAACACTTAGTATTAAAGCACACCCCAATCTTTTCAATGCCTAGGGCTAGGACCGCCTCACTACCCATGTTAAGTCAAACCTTTACTTGAGTGTTGGCCATAACCATTATCCCAACACTAGCCTCACAATGATAATCTAATGTGCTCAGCTTTGGCATGGCCCGCATTTCGATGATCGATGACTTAACAAGTTTCGAATAAAGGAAGGCATTTTCTTGACTTACTATTGTTGGGATTAATTACAGCTTACATGACAATAGCGGAATTCTATTCATCCAAAACATATGTAAGGAATAAATAAAAAATAGAAATAATGTGACATTCATGGGCCAAAAAATTCTAAGCCTAGAGACTATCTCTGGTATGTTCCTCTTCTGGTTGTGCCACGACGAGCTCTCCCACCAACCATTGGGGCTTTGTTTTCATCAAGTCGTATTGTCTTTAATATTTATACAATATAAAACAAAAACAAAACTAATGACGACATGCAGGCCGTACACAAAAATATAACAACTCCCAGACCGTATAAAAATAAAACGACATGCAGGCCGTTTAAACAACTAAGGCCCATGAACGCACCAACTAACATTCATCACACATATTAAATAAACCAATCAAGAAAGACATGTAATCAAAATTTTAATTAACTTTTAATGTAAGCCATATAAGAATTGTGTGTTTAGGTTTTAAGAACTAACCCAGTGACGGGCTTGGGTGTTAACCCAAACGATCAAACCCTTTGATTTATTTCATTAAATGAAATGTTCTTAGAAAACCCTAAAACTCACTATTAGTTGATTTGTTCTATCAATCAAACTAATCAATTCCATACATAGAATTTTAATGTTTAAGATATAACAATTATACCAAAAACAATAAAACAATCATACTAAAAGAGCACATATATATATATATATATATATATATATATATATATATATATATATATATATATATATATATATATATATATATATATATATATATATATATGGCACATACCAAAATAAGCCTAACAAAACAATTTTAAAAACTTATAAATGGACGTATGGCCTAAAATATATATACCAATAATAGATTTTAAAATTCTAATCAAATCAAGATTTTCAAATAGAAAATAAAATCTTTCTAAAAATAAGCATGATCAATTATTTCCTAATCATATTAGGAAATATTAACTAGTTAATCGGATTAACAAAATTAACAAAATACATATCTATCATCCTACTCTATTAGCATGCAATGTCAATCAGAATAACATTATGAATAGATCTAACATCTAATCCTATAGGCATGCAAAACCTGTCTCTAGTACCACTGTTGGGATCATATCACTCTAACAAGGGAATTATCATGTAAAAAATACATGCCAAAACACAGCAAATAACAAAACTTTTAACAGCAAGTAAACATGATAAAACCCTAGCGCATGCCAGAACTAGGATTAAATTCTAGATAAATTAATAATCAAAAGTTATACCTTTCTTTTGATGACGATTCTTAACGCTTGTTTCTCCGAAATCGAAAGGGACTGCAAATCGCGACTCCCCTCTACTATCACGTACACACGAACACCTCCGGGAATCAAGCAGGTATGTTAGTACCTCAAGAAACAACACTTGTTTCTTGGTTTGAATAGCAAACACCCGAGATTCAAAAGAAAAGGGGCTGTAGGCGAGACGGCGGGATCCGACGGCGACGGCCTAGGGAGAAGAGTGGGTGACGGCTAGGGTTTCTTAAGAGACAATCTCTCAATCACTCTATCTCTTTTTTTTTTCTCTCTATTCATATTAGGGTTAGACCATCTATTTATATTGGAAACCCAAAACCCTAATTTACGAAAAACGCTTCACTCCTAATCAAATTAGGAATCTCTTCTTTACTTGATTAATTAAACCATTTTAATTAACCAAATCGATTAGATTGGATCAACACTTAATAAGACCCAACACGAATAAGCTATTTGCTCCACCTAATTTAGGTTTTTCACCAAAACCCTAAATAGGTGGTCCAATAAGTAACAAATACTGAACCTTGATCCCGACATTCTTAGTGTATGATCTTGTAGGTCCATTTAACATTGGGAATGAGCTTAAACAATTTTAACGCTCATAAATCATAATTATTCTCTAGCAAGATAATACTATTATCCAATATTAAATGAAGGTCAATTTCGAGAATTAATGGAACCTATTGCAACCTCATACAATCCTTTGCCACTAAATATTTTAATTAGCATAAGGCATTGAGTGAGTCACCCTTATTTTAATGCTAATTAATTTATTGATCTCTTAGTGAACTGACTAGGTCAAGTAAATGATAACTCTTATCATTTTCTTTGGGCGTGGCCATACACTACTCAGTCTCACTAATCAAGTGGCCGGTGATATTCACTCTCTCTACAGAAAGGGACAATCCTTTCACTTCATTCATGTTTCTCAGCATGAACGTGGCATGCCCAAACATGCCCGTACTTGCCACTCAGTTACCACTTACCAGTGACATTAGGCATAATTTAAAGCATGTAAAGATCCATCCGAGATCCATATTGATTTTAGGTCGAAGGATTCGAGTACAAGAATTGCTTGAGAAAAACACTTATGACTTTACAACCATGTAGTGTTCTCAAGAGCTGATCGATCCAGATACATTGTTCCCTAACATGTATCAATGTCCTTTGATTGATATCCCATATCATATGACCTTCAAAACAAAGCCATCTCACGAAGGCATACTAGTCTTAATTTATTTTTATTCCCATGAAAATATTCGACTAGGGACATTTAGAATATTGTTCTTGTTTATGCTTCAAGGTTTTACTATCCAAATCGCGCATTTGATAACTTGAGCATAACCAATATTCAAGGGTATTTTATGTTATTAACTATGCACAAAAATAATAATAGATAAAACAATACCTCATAATAATTATCCAAATAATAGGAGTTCATACAATATATTGGGTCTAGGGCTTACACTAACAATAATAACATCCCATTGTAAAGTGTCATTAGCTTTCTCAATATTTTCTTTGATTAACATCCTGGGGGGATGGTTCCGTTCTAGTAAATAGTATGAACAATTTCATGAATTGCAATGATACTATCAACCAGAGATCTACTAGGGACAAACCCACATTGTTCTCTATCAACAAGAGAGTCAATGACATTCTTGAGATGATTGGCTAACATCTTAGTAATAATCTTGTAGGCAACATTGCATAGAGAGATAGGGTGATAATCCCTAACCAATTTAGGGGTTCTTTTTTTAGGGATTAAAATAATATAAGCCTTAGCCCAGGCTTTAGGCATTACAGCATCCATAAAGAAATAATTTATAGTAGTGAAAAGTGTTAGGTAATGTTGCAAAAATTAAATAACATCATCAAAGGCATGCGCGAAGCAATAATAGATTTGCGATATGTTCTAATTGTTTTAATGAACATCGTAATTTAATTAAAAGACATAGAAAATTACCTCTTAATATTTGAAAGCCTTTCCTTTGATGTGCTGAATTTGTCCCTCGGATTGTCGTAGATCTCCTAGCGCCGAACGGAAGTCCCACTCCTCTAGATCACCCGCTAGAATAGAGACACAGTATCCTCTCTTCTTCTGTAAATAGCGGCTAGGGTTGGAGAGGAAGAGAGGGCTTGGGGATTTTTCTCACTAGAGAATTAATTGATTGCTTCTAGGGTTAGAGAGGAGTCATATTTATAGTGTCTTCTTCATAAAACATGATAAACATGATTTAATTATGAAGTTCTATTCAAAATATGAACCTTCATAATATGATACACATTATCATAGAAGTTCTATTAGAAATATGAGTCCTAATGTAACTAAAACCACTTTTATCTCTAAGTCGTTATAATTTTGATTAACTATTCGACCCCATCGAATTTAAATCAAAATTTAAACTTAAAACAAAAACCCTATACCAATTTACAATTTCACTCATCCCATAAATTAAAATTATAAATTGACAATTTTACCCCTACACTCAAAAAGAGCTTGATTCTTTATCCCTTTAAGCGGTTCGTTCGAATTGACAATGGGAGGATACCAAAGGACGTGGGTGACATCTAGCCAGTCCCATGGCCCCACTTCGTAATCCAATTGTGCACGAATAAATAGATCATTACAAATCTTTTCGATTATGATTACCATATGTGTATAAACCCTTCGTTCTTATATCCCAACCGATTGAGAGCCATGGTAATTGTCAAACTCACTGAACTCGGTTGTATGCTAATAACTATAATAGAGTAAGATTACCAAACTACCCTTCAAGTCCCACAAGATTAGTTCGTCTGCCTTGGCAAAGGTCTTCTAATTTCACGTAATAATAATTGGATAGGATACTAACTCGTTTACTTCCGAGAGAACGAATTCCTTTTTGATGATCACTCATAACTGCTACTTGCCCGACATAGTCGCACTTGGAGGTCGGCCATCCCTATAGCTAAACTGAGCCTACTGACTCTAGTAACAGACTAGACGTCACATGTACATTGTGATCATGATACCTCAGGTCTAAGGTCCACTCATATGATCATAACCAACAATCCAAATCATTGACAGTCAAAGAGTAAAACTCATGTGATTGGATTGTTGCGAGTCATGTTCGAATACACAAATCCCAGTGATGTATTTATGACATATGTTCCCACTATTCAATAGTGTTCAACTAGCACTTTTCATCAAAGTATATGTCATACAAATCTTTATGAATATTTAACGCCCAATTAAAGATTCTCCGATTTGCGAACTATTTAAGTGTATAAGTACCAACCCTTTTGGTGCTCTCTTCTTTATCCTACAAAGAGTAGAAGGTTTAACTTAATACACATGGACTATGATATTCAAAACTAATTATAATTCCATCACAAGATTTATATGAACATCAGAATAAATGCCTATTTAATAATAAGAATGTATAATACAAATGAAATGCCCTAATACAAGTATCCTCGTTGACATTCAAGGGTAATCCTAACAAAAAGATGATTGCCTTAATCCTCCCAGAAAAATTTGTAGAATTCCACATTCATTCCATCAGGACTAGGAAATTTCCCCTCAGGCAAGGAAAACATGGTCCTATAAGTTTCCTCCTTAGGGCTTGCTTGGGGTGAAGGGTTGGGAGGGGTTTTGGAGTGTTTAGGAGGTAAGGATTCTCGTAACCTTTGTTTGGGGAGAAGGGTTGGGGGAGCGGCAAGGGTTAGGTAAATGGGATTGGGGGTGGTGGTTGAAAAATGCCCCATTTTTCTCCACTTCTCAACCCTTCAAATCAGAAGGTTAAGGAGGGTTGGTATTTCATTGGGCAATTTTACCCTTATTATAATTTCTTAATGACAACCTAAAACTACGCTTCCTCTCTTTGCAATTACCAAGATCTATTGAATATTATTGGATTTGATAAAATTAATTTAAAAGGTATATCAATTTACTTTGAATGGGATAAAGTTATATTTATAATTGGTTTTAATTTTAATTATATCTCTAAATTCTAAATTATCACATGCCACATAATTTTAATTTGTCAAATATAATTAAAAATTTTATTTATTTTATTTTTCATTAAATAACATTGGCTCAAAGAATATTTTAGTAATATTAGTATTTGCCCTTATCTTCCCCTCCCTTATGTTATTCTCAAACCAAACACAAAAAATATGATTACTTTTACTTTTACTTTACTTTTGCCCCAAACAAAGTATGTGTTCAACCCTCCATTTTCCTTCCATTCACTTCCTTTACTTTATGAACCCTCATTACACCCCATCCAAGTAAGCCGTTAGTGATAGGTTTGGTTAAGGAGTCCCTTTGGTACGAGGATAAAGAGTGAAGACCATTGGGGAAGGCATTTAAAATGTGGTTAAAATTTCTTTTCTTAATGTTCCTCCAAAGAGTCAAGAAATGATCAATGAGGGTATTTTCAATTTAGTTTCTCAGAAAGGTTGTTGCCCTCGGCATCCCTGATGGAAGAGATACAATTATAATGTCTACAAAGCCTAACACTCTTGTAGAAGAAAGAAGAATTCAAGTCCTCGCCATCAATTCAATTGAGTCTAGTTCTTTGAGCCCATCTGCTATTGCTTTGTCTCAATAGGGCTCTATATTTATTATTAAGGCTTCTAACTTCATTCGAATCTGGTTGAGCATTGCAAAGATCAATGGCCTCAAAAGCCTTGATTTGAGACTCAACCATTTTAATCTCCTTATCAAGAGCACCCAGACAATGTCGCTTAATAGAAATCACACTAGATCTCACCCTAGTAAAAATACGATAGAAAGCATGCATGGAGTTAAAATGAGGTTTGAAGTGGAGAGCATTCTAATAGCATAAATGTATTTCGCATGCTCCTACCTGTAATTTTCAAAACAGAAAATTTTATGCCGATGAAAAGAAGCATGGGAGATATTAGTGCATGCTATGCTTATCTGTTTCATATCATTGTTAAGCTTCAAAGGAATATATAGTTAGCTGATTTCTACATATTTTTAGAAATTTTGATTATATATTCTTAAGACATAATTGCTTTTATTATTAATTATTTATAAATATTTTCTTTGATTATAGTTTTCAAATATAGCTATAATAGTTGATGTATAAATAAACCTTATAATCTTATAATATATATATATATATATAACAATAAACGACATACCTTTTTCACTACTATGCTTTTCATTATTATTAAATTTGTGGCATAAACCAAAAACATGCTACACCAACTCTTATAGTATATATATATACATATAACAGGAATTTCCATGAACTAGTATGACATGATAATCACCTTAACCACACCATCGGAAATTCATCAACAAATTTCCCAGCCAAAAACTAATTAACCCAATCAGAACACATCTTTCAAATTTAATCCCTTTGACAAATTTAATATATCCCAAACAAAGCACATTCAAGAGCCAAAAAATAGAAGGGGAAAAAAAGAAAAAAGAAAAGAAAAAACAACAACATGAACTTCCTCAATTGTTTTGATCTCATAAGTTATACTGAAAGATGGCAAGCTTCAGACAATGAATACAATTTATGAAAACATATGCTGGCTAAAGCGAAAACAAATAAATAGAAAGTATTTTACATCATTGTAAATAAAAAAGAACAAAAGAAGAATTTATAAGAACTTATCTAGTAATTGTAGACTCCTTGCTTACTATGGCTGAACTTTGGGTTGTGCAAGTTCAACATCTTTCAGCGGTCCGCTCTCCATGCTTTCCATCAACAGACGGATTTCCTCCTCGGTCATACTCGTTTTAGTTACGGACTCCTTCACCTGTTTCTCCAAATGCCTCGCCCAACTGTACAGAACCATACCAATGACGGCCATAGCCATCCCCAATATATTTTTGAAGGTTAGTTGTGAATCAAACAGCACCCAACCAAGTATGAGCACACAGACAGTTTTCATGTGCCCCAACACCTGGAAGGAGACTGCAGAAAAGCGTCCAATGCACATGTACTGGCTCACATTGCAGAAAACGGCAAGAGTGCATGATAACAGAATGAAGAGCTGCAATGCAGATAATATGAGATTAAATGAATTTTTTACTTGGTTTAATATCTGACAATAAAAGGATAGTGGTATTGGTTTCATAAAGAACTTACTACTGCACCGACGGAGGCCTTATAATTGAGAAGGTTCGCATGATTAAGGTAGTAATCACTGAAAGGCCCAAATATCAGAAGAGAAATAGCCTGTATGGGAGCCGTCTTACTCAGTAGTTCAAATGAACTTATTGAGTACTTCTCTTGAAAATATTCAATTCTCTGCATAGCAATAATAGTTCAAATGAAGCTAATGAGACAAGAAAGTTCTTTCAATAAATTTCATCAATGATAATAATTAGCCAACAATCTTTTCATAGCTTGATTTTCAAATGCTTAAAGTGCCTCAAGATAAGCATGCATTTACTGTTTTATGGCTTTTGCCCTAAGCTAGGCATGTGTTTTGCCATGTGGTTGGAGTCCAGCAAGAGACAAGTATTCAATACAAACTCTATGCAAGATTGTAAAAGGTCAAAACGATGTGCAATTTAAACTTTATGCTGGAAAAGGTCCTATGTGTTATAAATGCTAAGGACGGTACTTCTCAAAAAACTCTTTTGCTACCAAACAAGATAAAAGGACCTAAACAATTCCTCTATCATAATCAATCACCATTTCAAATCTTAAAACTTTGGAAAGGTGCTGGATAAAGCACTTACGGATTACACAGTGATAAATAAGAGATTTTTGAATTGGTTAAACTAAATTAGTTGTTTGCATAGAAAAACATCCACGTTATAACAATGCCAATGTCCATTTCCTATTTATCCCATGCAAGACAAGCCTAAATTTCTTACTCAGAACAAGTTTACATATCTAATGTTATAATTTCCAATGACTAGCATTCCTTGGATGGCAAACTTTCACAAAAACACAATATGTATAATATCATGTCAATTGAAAGAAACAATGAGACCTAATGACTAAAGCACCGAAACTAACCCTAACCCTCCATTCTGCTGCTGGTAAATATGATTGATTTTGTTTTTTAAGAATCCCCACAAGTTCGAGAGTAATAAAAAAGAACCATCTTAATTTCAAGAGTTTTCGAATCTTAAAACATACAAACAATGAGACCTAATGACTAAAGCACCGAAACTAACCCTAACCCTCCATTCTGCTGCTGGTAAATATGATTGATTTTGTTTTTTAAGAATCCCCACAAGTTCGAGAGTAATAAAAAAGAACCATCTTAATTTCAAGAGTTTCGAATCTTAAAACATACAAACAGCCTTTCTGTCTCATTGCTTTCCCTTATATATAGAGCAGGAGTAAAAACAAGTCCCTCCCTATCTAAGCAAATGATAGCTATCAGATCCCAACATCACAAACATCAATATATTACAGGACTCTTTTAGTATAGAAGTCTGATTTGGTGAATGATGTATAATTGTTTGGACATTGGGAGTCAGAGAGTTGCTGTTCTGATGGCATTACTGTAGTAGTTTAGCTAAGGCATTTGGAGACTGCCGGCATTTGAATGCCAAAGAGAATTCAGATATGTGCCATCTAAGGCATTAAACTATGCAATAAAATGGTGGTCTAAACAATAACATGTCACGATTCCTCATCCATGAATATGAGGGATATCTTTACATGGGCAATCTGAACTTTGAGAATTATCAAGACTGGCAGTTGTCCGTCTTCCATAACACATTTGGAAGGTGTTTCTAAATAAAATTATAGCATGAAGGGGTTCCACAAAATAAAGGATGACAAACAAGAATTTTGAAATGGTACAAAGTATAAATTTGAACTCTGATTACACATTGCCTCTAGCTCACTCTTAGCTAAGCTCTTATAAGAGGCTGCTGTGAAGTATCAACATATAAGAACATGGCCAATGAATTTTCCAGACATCAGTAGATGAACCCCAGGATGAGAACAGGAAATGGCAGAGAGGGCATGATTTGTAATTTGTGGATATTATTGAGTATAAATTGCCTCTTACTTCGAATTATACTTCTTAGAGGTCAAAAAGAAGAATTAAAATCATTTGACTCCAACAAATAGAAAACACATTAAAATGTCACATGTGTATGCAAAAGGTTCCAATAACTCTTATAACTCCTATGTCTCATTCTATAAAAGACATAAAAAAATTAAAGCTGAAAATCATTCCTGCATATCAGCTTCAAATACTGTTTCAGCTGTGAAATCTATGTTTAAAATGTTTAGCTGGTTGTCATAGTTAGTTTTTTGATTAAGCTCTAACCTAAGTTTCAAAGGCAATTAACACAAAAGTAAAAGGATGTTTAACATAGAAGTTATACATCATATGTTTCAAAAACAACGAAATTCTGAGCTATAAAAACAGCAAGAATAATAGCTGCTTTTCCACATTGTAAATAAGCACTATTAGCCTATCATTGATCATGTAAGTAACAGGGTTTACAAATTTATCTCAACTTGTCAGAGATTAAAGCCATTTTTTGTTTTGAAAAAGTTGATTCATTCTTCCACCCATGTGCTAAGAAATTTGTCCTATGTTTTCTCCTTTCTCCATAGTTATTTAACTGATGCCCTGTCGTAATTCCATATTCCTCTATACCACTGTATTTGGGGCTCATGTAACTAAACATTGTCTTTGGTTGAAGGATGTGACTTGGATATTGAATCTCTAAATTCAACTTTAATGTTAAATTGTGGGACTAATCCCACAAACACATCTCTATACACCAACAAATCAACTCTCTTCACAGCCTTATTTTGGCATACTACGCACTAATCCCACAAACACATCTCTAGAGTCTATACAATGTTGAGGTGCATCTCCTAAATCCCTTACTCACATATACATCCTCCAATTTTCCACCTCCAATTCTTATTCATCTTGTAATGTATAGAACCAACTGGCAAGATTCTCATTGTCATTCTGCCATGCACTCAGAGTCAATTTAATAACTAAACATTCTGAATTGAGCAATGAGAAGAAATGACAGAAGTTATAAATATTAAATAATGTCAATACCTTCTGGAAATTTATAAGCCTTCAGATAATACACAGTAGGAAAAAAAAGTATATACATGTGTACAAGAAGTGAAAACTCACAATTTGCTGCCAGGCTGTTGCGGCGACTGCAACACAAGCACAGATGAACCCCTGAGCATTCACTCTGACATCTGTGACTGTGCAAATACCAACACCTAAGACAACAATCACCACAGACATCTTCACTTCTCTAGAGAAGTGCTTGTCACGGAAAATCATTTCCATAACGCATACAACAGGAGCTATGCTTAATTTTGCAATCTGAATCAGAAACACAGAAATCAGAGTATGGGTGGCATTGCCAACAGTCTCAGATAAATTAACAATATGAAAGCTTTCTCAGCCAGAAGAACCTGATAAAAGCCAACTGTGTTGAGCATGAGGCTCAAGTTCATCGCAGTGATGGAAACATTGGCCACGATGGAGAAGAAGATAAGATCTTGCAGAGGCACATTTTGTGATGAAGATGAAATCCCAAGAGCTTTCGGCACATAACCAACCAATGAAGTAACCAAGAAATGCAGCCCAGTTAAAAATGTGGCTGTAGAACATACAAACACATATAACAAGCATCAGATTAGCAACAAAAAAACACAAGCAATAATTTAAGTGGAACAGTAAACAAAAAGACGCGTTTTGACAGTGAAATACCATTCCATAGTACAAAAAGGCCCAATCTTTATTCCAAAAACCAAATTTCACATCACAATAGATTTGAAGTTAGGTTTTTTCCGTCTAAAATAAACAAAAAAAAAAAAATTCACAAAATTCAGATCAAAAAAGTAAAATGCCGCAGAGACGAGAACAATCCAGATCTCAATGCTACCTTACCTCCAGTTTCAAAATAAATTTACAAGAAAAAAAAAAAGAACACCAAGAAATTAGAGCTCAAGCTGAAAATATAGAGGAAAAGGCACAAACCGAAAGAGAAAGCATAGCCGGCGGGGGACATGACCTGCTTATTGGCCATGATGATGCCGACGGAGCTGATGATGTTCATGGCCCAAACACCGGCATCGGACACCGCGCCGCTCTTCCTCTCCGCCATCTCCTCCTCCTCCTCTCTTCTCCGCCTGAAAACGATCTCAAACGAGAAGAGAGAAAGAGAGAGAGAGAGAGAACTCCTTTTTCCCAAAAATGCCCTCTCTCTCTTTCGTTCTCGTTTTCCACCGTTTCCCTTTTCTGGATCTGTTTTCACTGAAAACCAAAGTTCAGAAGGAGTATATGTACCAGAGAGGATGTGCTCAGAGTGATGCTAATGCTGCTGCTGCTGAAGATGAAGATGAAGATGAAGATGAAGATGAAAGCGTCGGTTACCGAAAACTCTTTTCCGTTTCCCGTTTTCGTTTTTAAGGGAAACCTGATAATGAAATGGAATTGGGGGGTTTTGAAGGGTGAAAACGGAAAGGTGTTGTTGTGGCTGTGCTACCAGTCCCCCCTTTGCCCTACCACTCTAATATAATTGTGTTAGCTTTTATTTGCAAACATTTCCTATTTTCGCTTTCCTTTATTATTATTATTATTATTATTATTATTATTATTTAAAATGAATAATATTTAATATATTTTGGATCTCCTTTATTTATCTGAACAAGCACTAATCTGTCCATAAATTAAAACTGATGAATAATACATAATATGAGAAAAGTGAAAATGGTCCTTCTTCTCTAGAGATACAAAAGAGTGTTTGCTGCCCTTTGAACTGTGACCATGTGATTAGTTTAATTAATTTAAATTGATTAATTTTGGTTAATGATTTCAACGGTTGAATTAGAACGCCATTAGTTGTCTTTTTAATCTGATTAAAGAATATATAATTCCAATAGATCTTAAGTTTGCAGGCTGGATATCAAAGTCACACTGTGGCCTGGATCCCACTCAAAGTGTCCCAGCAAAATCAATCACGTTACAAATTTGATTTTGATATAGAATTTTTTTTTTTCTTTTAATTGAGAATCAAAATGGGGCCGAGATAAAATAGAACACATCAAGATTTAAAAAAAAAAGAAAAAAAAAAAAATTGAATTCCAGGTTGAGTTGCAGGTTGGGTAAAATTGTTAGTCGGCAGGCGTGTATTCAACTTTTGAAGATGTTTGTTTTATTGTGAGACTAATACACCAAAAGCCAAACCTTAAAAGATGCACCTGCGCCTGGACAATGAGGTGTCAGCAACAGCAAGCATCATATTACGTGAACTATTAGGAGACCAAGGATGGTGATATAAGCAGCAACAACAACAATAAATGGCAACAATTTTGGGTAAAATTTAGAGTTGATAAATTTTAAAATTCTTTGGTGTCCATTGATGTCAACCCTGATTTTCAACTGTTTCCATTCCGTTGAAGTTCCTGTAGTCGTATTGAAATAAAATTCTTTGGTAGTTCTTGAGGATTTGAATGCTCCATTGGAAAATGAATGAAAATATTAATTATTTTATTGTAATAAGTGGGTTTTTTTTGGACGAATGTGAAAAACGCAATTGTATGAGCTAAGAATTGATCGTTCTGTTCGTGGGTTATCCCTGGAAAATATAGAGTTTGGAAATCCTACATTTGTAATTGAGAGTCGATTAATATTAACTTGAAATCTGAATTCGAATTTTTCATACCTCATCTTTCAAAATAGAACTAATACTATTGTGTTATGAACCTTTTAGTTGCAATCAGTGGTACAACCAAAGGGAAGATAAAAGGGTGCTGATTCAAATAACCAAAAACAAAATTTTGAGGTTTGGTTTAAAAAAAATTTAAAAACATATACAGATTGGTCTGATGTTATTTGACCCATCCATTTTTTTTTTTAAAAAAAAATAAAGGAATACATGTAAGCAGCTTTGAGTTGGAAAAAAATCAAATAAAAAGTGGAGAGAGTAAATAATAGATTTTTTACAAATATCTTTTTAAAATATTTTTTTAATATGTTATTAGCTTTGTTTATAAAATTTAGGAAGTCATATAATAAATTTTTATAAAAACCCTATTAAAAATATAATATTTTATACTATATAAACTAATTTATAAAAGCCACATGCTAAGCAATAGATTTAAAACAAATTGATAATTTTTATACTATGTAAATTAATTCATAAAATATCAACTAATTAATTATTTTTTTTTTTGAAAATATTTAAAATCTTCTTTAGACTACAAGTATTAATTTGTTAAAAAAAATTTATATTCTCAAAAAAAGTTTTTAACTTTAGGGATTAATTGGTAAAAAAAATTAATCTTACCAACTATTTTTGTTTATTTATGTATGGCTTCGACCAAAAACTCAAGTAAAAGAATTTATTAAAATTTTTTTTAAATTAAACAAAAACAAATAAACAAACAAACATTGGGGGGGGGGATTGAGGTTATTGTCATAAATTATTATTAAAATCAATTGAGAGTTGAGGTATAGTTTTGTTAGAGTGGCGATAAATAAGATTAATCAATAATTTTTTTTTGTTGCATTATTTATTAATTTTGTTATTTCACTTTTAATTTTCCTTCTTATTTATTACATGTGACACTAATTAAAAGAAAATCTTAAAAAATTTAATAACATCATCGATGGTACTAAAATTCACAAGTCAAAATACGGCATAAATATACAAAAGTACACAAAAACCACATTTACACACATGACATAGAAGGTTGACCTAATTTTGGTTATTTAAAACAAACTTCGAAACCGATGTCAATTGCTAATAAGATAATGATAAAATGTATTATGTTTATATATCAGTGAGGTTCACTGTCTTACTAACATACTTAAATTAATTAATATGACATATCATAAACTTATAAATTTTACTAGGAAACAGAATTTACTGTCATTATTTATTAAGCTAAATTAAGGAGAGGAATAATCTTTCATGCCTGTATCAATAGAAATTGAGATTGTTATATATTTTAATTAATCATAATAATTAACAGATTTTTTTAATTAAGTTGAATAAGTCACTCATCTCAACTAATCTCAACTAATATTATGAGAGTGAGTTAATTCATCCACTCCTCACTTTGCAAGGAAAATAATTATTATTTTTCTGTTGTAAATGTGGTATATTGAATAGATATTAATCTTTCATTATAGAAAATAAAGATGATAATGAAATGAAATACCAGCATTACTGCCATTCATCTAGTCTGAACTCATATTCAATATTTCAATCAGAAGAAGTATATATCTCAATGGCTAGTATGATTAATTGCATCCAGTCAATAAGTCAAGCTGAGTCAAGACAATAAAAAATCATTATGCAATCTTAATAATAGCAGTAATAATAATAATAATAATAATAATAATAATAATAATAATAAAAGTTCAAATCATTATCTGCCATTCTATTATTTATCTTAAAATTATAACTTTCAGGAAAGAATCCGGTTGCTTGATGTCCTTTTTGTATATATTTTAAGTGTGACGTTTTCTCATATCCTTATTATATAAATACTTAATGACATAATAATTCATACTTTGCATTAAATTATTCAACAACTATGTTTCTGTGACATGACATCTGTGAACGGTGTTGCCCATCTTCTATCCTTAACCGATTTAATTATATTAATTAATAAGGGTTATGCGGAAATACTTTGAAATATTTGACATCTCATGTGATCAGAAAGATCTATTTAAAATAAGGAAGTTTGTGGTTTTGTTTTTATTTTTTTGTATGATGGGCAATTATGTTATTATCATCCATCATCACTTATATATGATTTATAACTCACAAGATGAAAAACACATGATACAAAAATAATTCATTATTTTGAAGGTAATGAATATTGATCATTACTAATTATCTACTGAAGTTGGAAGCAATACTTTACTTAAAAAGAGAAAAAGGGACCATGGATGAAAAAAGTTTCAAAAGCTCTTATGAAAAGAATTGGTTCTTTGAGTTACTTAAACTTTTCCTTCATTAATTTTTTCCCTCCCTTTTCCTTGAGAACAAGAAACAGTTGGACCCCCAGACCTTGCTTGCCTAAATATAAAGACACAATTAAAGTGATGTAAAGTCTAAGGTGAAATATAACAAAGTATGAGGGATAAGAAATGAAATAATGAAAAAGGATCAGGCTTGTGTTTGGAGGAAGGATACATGCAATTGGGTTTGAATTATAACAAGAGAGAGGGTGGGGGATGTGGGGCAATTAGGTGGTTGGTGTTAAGTCTACAGCTCAACCATTAAGCATGCATGAAGCTTAGAAAAGGCCAACTAGATTATAATTGCATTCCTATCTGTTTTAATGGAAAGAAAATAAGGATTATAACTGCATTCATCCGATCATCCGAGAAATGATGCTGTCTAATTAGTATGGTTGGAATATGCTGTGCTCCTTCACATATGTCAGGATATACTTGTTTAAATAGGTTGGATTTTGACTTGAGTCATTTATAGTTATCCATATTCCTTGAAATAAGTAGGTTCATCTAACTTAATTTGACTAATCAACCTTGTGTGTAGGGATGGACCATAAAAGTGGCCATCCCAAAGTTGAAAATTATTTTTCATAACAAAATTCAATGGTGAACTACATGAACTTCACCTATTGTAATTCATCTAAATTTTTTCTAATATTATTTAGGGCCCCAAAGTTAAAAAATTTCCTACTTAATATATGTGTTATGTATATATTTATATTTAAAAATTTTAAATTAGCGTCCAATATTTTTATTATTTACCGTTGAACTTTTTACCTCATAAGTTGTGCGTGTGTACATATATATATATATATATATACTATAGAATTATCTTTTATCCCTTGAGAATTTTTCATTTTATATGTCTGTCTCTATGACTTTTTTTTTAGTTTTCCTTTTTCTATTTCTCTTTCATCCCTCCCTCACTCTAGTCTTTGAAATATTAAAAAAAAAAAAAAATCCAAATTGCTCTTGTATTAAACAAAATTTTCCCGATAAGTCACATCAAAGTATGGATGGGTTGTATTTAAAGATTTTTTGAGAAGGTGATAGGGACTAATTATAAAGTCACCTATTAGACGTAAGTGCATGTGCAGATCAAGTAGTATATATTGCTATAAAGCAGGGTTATTGATTCACGAGGAACTAGAGAACACTAATACTAATTCTACTCCAGTTAATTAACCTAAAAAAAATGTGAGTTGTGAATCTAGAATAAAACTAAGAGTTCGAAAACACAAGTAGAAAAATAGCAAAACAAGCATGAAAGAAGGGTGTTCAGGCATAGACTTCTCCTAGGGTATTATTAAGTCTAGAACAAGGTTGCACAAGGTCTTGCAATTTAAGTGAGCTGAGAGAATTCCTAATTCATATTGCTCCCTTTCTCAAGGTGAACAATAACTAATCCCATGCGGTGCTAATATAGACCACCATACAACTGCATTACGCTCAGTGAATTCTATCTAGAGAAAACAAGGATTCAATGAATACTCAACCCCCTCCTGAGGATATTAACCCTAATCCCATACAAAGCTAGCATGGAATTTCTACCTCATATATGCTTGCTCTCTACTGTTGCAATGCACTCAGAATCCTATGTTAATTGGCTCGGGAGGATCACAGGAGAAGCAATCTCAACCCCAAAGTGCCCTATTTCTAAGCGTACTCGTGATCCCATTCAATTATGGTATGTCTATACTAGGTGGATCTTTCAATTCATCACACAAATACATCAATCAAGAATCCTCGCCTTTCACTACAATAGAATTCAAGTCAATTAAAACATGCAATTGAACTCAACATCAAAAAATTACAATCAATTAACCAATGTAAAAGCTCTAAAGTCTACAACCAATGTCAATTAAAAATGTAAACCCTAGGTTTCATCCATGCTTAAATGCCAACTAATTAGTTCTCCATAAAAGGAGAACACTCATATAACCCAATCAAGGCAGAAAAAGTAAATAAAAACATTGAAAGCCCCCTTTTCTCTTTGCCACCTTGTACAGCCATTGAATCTCCCACCGATCTTCTACAAACACTGCAGAGGACACATCTCGACAGCTCTAATGGTGCCCTAGATGGTGGAGGAGTCTCTCGCATTTGCTGGATTACTCCAAAGACACTTGAGAAAATTTTCTCCTCTTTTCTTTCCCTTGGAAGCCAAAAGATCCCCCCAAAACCCTTAGTAAAATATTTTATAGCTAACCACTTATGAGTGACTTATGGGCATAAGAACCAAGGTTGTCAGACCCGGACCGGCCCGGCCGGTTCAACTGGAAAAACCGGGAACCGGCCATATGGCCGACCCGGGTATACCCCATTGACCCGGGTATTAAAAAACCCGGTGTTAACCCGGTGACCCGGGCGGTTCAACCGAGAACCGGTTGACCCGGCCGGGTCAATTGGGTCACAATGTTTATTTTTTTTTTTACAATATTTAATAATTTATTATTATTTTCTCATTAGAAACCACAAAATAGTGTATATTTATTAATATTAATTTATAATTTATAATCAATAAATAGAATTGCAATATATATATATATATATATATCATAAACTTACCAACAAAAATTAACATTTAAAAATAAATATATTAATGTGTTATGTAAATACTTTCTAAAAATTTAATTTATTAAGAAAATAAAACAATAAATGAGTGTAATTTTATTATAAAAATATAAAATTAAAGTATTCTAATTAAATAAAAAATATAAGAAAATTTAAAATAAAATAAAAACTCAATTGAGATAAAAGAATTAGTGAATTAAATTTCTTATTTATTTTAAGAAAATCAACCAATAAACAAATAAATAAATAAATAACACCGAGAGAAGTTCGATAATTATATATTAATATATTAAATTTATAAATATTTAAAAAATAAAAAAATAAATGACATAATTAGAAAACTCTACTGTATATAAGGTCATGTATATAAGGTCATTTATCAATTTAAATATCAAATTTGAGTAGGTTTTATAATATAATTATGGGTTTAATATTATATTTGCTCATTATTAATTATTATAATATTTTTTATATTTAATTATTGACCCCGGTTCAACCCCGGTTCGACCCGATCGAACCCATTGACCCCTGACCCCTGGGCTTAGCCGGGTCATTGACCGGGCCGGGTCTGACAACCTTGATAAGAACAAGGCCATAATTAAGGAGCTGGAGATGATTGGTTGTATGCCTTGTGGGCATCTTACGCCTATAAGCTCCGCACATAAGGTCTTCTCTCTTGATGTTATGGT
The DNA here is from genome assembly GCF_009730915.1 of Dioscorea cayenensis subsp. rotundata. Lineage (NCBI taxonomy): Eukaryota > Viridiplantae > Streptophyta > Magnoliopsida > Dioscoreales > Dioscoreaceae > Dioscorea > Dioscorea cayenensis. The sequence continues at coordinate 15,324,707 of NC_052478.1, forward strand.
CCAGCTTACCACTATAAGTGCAGAACCATAAACTCATCTGGATGGTGCTTGCAATCTCCTTTATTGGTGTACGTGTTATCAGTAATCTCCTCTGGATGGGCCTTACAGTCTGGCTTATGAGCATAAGTCTTGCTTGTGAGTATCTTTATCTGGAAGTTATGCTCTTACTTACATGCACACAAGGTTCTCTGGATGTGGCTTATGGCAGTAAGTTATGGCCGTAACCATAAGGTGACCGTAAGGTATTTTGTCTGGGTTGTTCCCTTGTTCTTGATGTCGAGAAAGCTCTATTTTTATTGTTTTGGCTTAACATTGCTTCTTTAGGCTTTCTCTCCTCTCATTATGCACTACCTGTCATCTGAAATCACTTTTTATACCATATTAAGCATAATCTTCTAATTAAATAACCTAATATATGCCAATTAAGGGTATAAAATAGTATAAAATTATGTTCAATTATCCACTTATCAGAAGGCATCTTGCTTCTCCTCATCACTATTCTCCTTGAATAGCTTTTCTTCCTTGCTTACCACCATCTCCTAATTTCTTTCATGCCCTTCGCTGTTCCAACGCAACACAAAACTTGTTTGCACTCTTATTACCTAAGGTTTTGAACCACTAAAACAACGTTGAAGTGCATTTAAGAAACAACCATTGAAACCCAGTGGAAGGTTGATTGTAACACTGTTTTTTTATAACAATATTTATTGATAAAATAAATTAATTAATTAATTAAAAAAGAATGAATAAACTGCTATAACGTCTTAGCAAACTCAAGGCACTTCATAATAATAAATGTTCTCCATGATAAACGTATTCAACATTAGGAAATACTCCAAGTATTAATAATTCCATATCTTATAAATTCCCACATCCAACCTAATTCAATAATTCTAACTCAACAAAAAACGGCTAATGTAATGTAAGTGGAATGAGCCTTCAATGTTCTGGCTGACCTGAACAATAGAGCAACCACTAGTGTTAGTTAAAACAAAACGTCAGTCGTCTATTCCTAAAAAATTGTTGGCAAGGGGCGAGTTGCTGGCTTAGTATTTAATTTTTATAACAAAAAATATAAATGACCAAATAATACACAAAATCAATCCTACTAATTTAAAAAAAAAATTCTCAAATTATTATTCATTCAATGTCATAGCTTATTATCCTGTTTTATTTATTAGGGTTGTGTTTAACCTAGCAAAGTATATCCAGTGGTCTAATAGTAATATCTTTCCCAGGGCATAAGCTATCATAGCTAGAGCTGTTAATTAGGGTTTAGCCCGCGCCCACCCGCCCCGCCAACAAAAAGAGGCGGGTTGGGTTGGCCTTTTTAAGGCCCGTTTGTAAGCTGGACTAAACAAGTCAACCAGCTTGGGTCATGGGTTTGGGAGGGACGGTCCTAGTTTTGGAGGGCTGGCCTGCCCTTAGTTTATACATAAAAAAAATCTAAAAAATTATTTTATTGATAGCATATTCACAAGCAGGGTAAATAATTTATACAAAGTTACAAAAGCATCAAGATACCAATCAATCACATCCAAAAGGACAATGCTACTAATGGAGATTATTCATCAAGGATCATCAATCCTAAGATGAATCTCAACACAATCCCATCCCTCCATTTCTATGTTATGTCTTTTTTTTTTTCTTTTTTTGGAATTTGTCAATCTTTTTATGTATTATAGGTTATGTTAAATATATTAATATGTTAAGTAGGAATTGTGAAATATAATATTTTTTTTATTTTTTTTAATATTTTTGGCGGGTTGGTTTGTTTAGCCCATAGCCCAAGATGGGTTGGGGTGGGCTTCCATTTTGCCAGCTCACCAAAATGGTGGATCGACCCGCCCCCGCCCCTGCCAAATGGTGGGTTTTGGTGGGAGATGGGTTAGTCTGCCCCACTAGCCTGTTTTGACAGGCTAGTGATGAGTGCATATTGCTATTGATGAGTGCATATTGTACACATGATTTATATATATTTTACATGCATTTTGTTTGTCTTCTTGCATGATTTTTTATATTTTAGTGCTACTTTGGGTATTTTGTGCATTAATGACCAAGAAAATAGGTTTTAAGGTAGAAGAAGGGGAATACACGCTAATCAGAGCTGAACAAGGAGGAAAAGAGTAGACCAGAGTGAAGCATAGTCATGTATAAGTTGTGTTTTAGCCGTGCAGATTACAGGGGTTGAGAATTTAGAGTTTACTTATCCAATATGGTCTCTTTGCTCCTTGCACGGCTATGCAAAAGGAAACAGGACCATGCTTATGCACCTGCAAATTATAGGTTTTGAAGAACCAATATAGCACGGGCAACTAGCTCCTCACACGACCATGTAGAAGGAAGCATGACCTTACTTTAGGTGGTGCTTCACCTGTGCAAATCTTATTGATGGATTTTTTTAGCAATTCAAGCTCTGCATTTAGCCAGTAAAATGCACTGTCTTAAATACACACCAAGCACGCCCGTGCACGGTTCAAACTTGCATATTTAAGCCCGAAATTTAGACTATTGAGAAGACTTTTAATTGGAGAATAGAGAGGATGACTAGGGTTTTGAAGGGATAACGGAAGACCATCAACTGGAGGGAAATTCAAGCTTCCTTCGAGATCTGGAGGGGAGCGTTTGACGAATTGGCCTTCTCTATCCTTGGATTCCATTGCAACCTTAGAGAGGAGTATGAGGAGTTTCACTATAATTTCTTTTTTGTCTTCCATTTTTTATTGTATTACCTTGAACATGAGAGGCTAAGCCGTCATTCGGTGCCTCGGCCCGTGAATCGTGAGACCTATTGTATTTGATTTCCTTATTTTTGTATATTAGATATGAGTATTCTTGTGAATCTTCTATGTTGTTTCATGCTTGCAATTACTTTGTGTCAAAGCCTTAATTGCATATTTAATTGGCATGATGATGATTGAGAAATACATCATGTTAATTCACACATAGGAGACAGGGGTTAAGTGTACTTCTACAGCTAGGATGTATGGTGTTGAGCTCCATGGAGATTGAGTGCACGCCTAGAGATAGGGCGTATGATGTCAAACTCCTTAAAGGTTGAGTGCATCAATAGATTTAGAGTGTATGGTGTCGAACTCTCTGGATTAAGTTCAAACCTAATAAGGAGATTCATAGAGAGTCATGTAATTATAGAATAATGCATCATTACTATATGGGATCAAGGTTAATTCCCTGGACTAAAGGGATCAACTACTCTAGGAGTCTCCATGGTCCAATAGTGCTCTACCAATTGCCAATATAGGAAGTCATTGTAAGTGTCTTGAGAGGAGTGAGCCAAAGGCACCGCTCCATCCTTTGATTCTATCCCAAGCTATCATCTCTCTTTGCCTTAGTTTTAGATTTTCATAATTAGGGTTAGCAACATCAATATATTTTCACACATTTAAATAATAGAGGGTGAAAAAGTACTAGTAGAGCTAGTCCCTATGGATTCAACTACATGACCATCGGGTACATTATACTATTTTTTACAATCTGTGCATTTGCGGTGTATACGCAAGGGGCGTATCAGCTATGTCACCTATATGGATATAGTACCTTGATAATCTATCATCACCTATACGGATAGGTGTCACCACCTTATTGTCATCTATATGGAGAAGTGCTAATATGATCACAACATACGATGTTAATTTCTACGCCAAAGGACATACCCAATCTAGGTAAGCACTGATCATCTATCCTTTCCAATTATTTCATATCTCATATCTCCACATCAAATCAATTTTGCTCTACCACATATTTCTATTATTTTCTTTCAAACACATTTATTCCTCAAATATATATATATATATATATATATATATATATAATATTCATATAACAACACAAATTTTAGCATGGGATCAATCCAAGAACAACATCATCTCACTCAATATTTTCATATGATATATGAATAAGGAAATCACTCAAATCAAGAAAACTCAATCACACACTTTATTAAGAGTCTTATATGTATATGTTTGTGTTTCTTCATATTAATCCCCATAATTTAATTAAATTATATTTTAGTCATTTTTTTCTATGTTAACCATTGACTTTCACTTTATTTCATTTTAGCCCCTAGGGACTTATTAATAATTATTTAAAATACCTTTAATCAATAATTATATCATTATAATGAAAATATGCACAATAACAATTGTTAATGCGAATTTAGCTAGGGTTTTTAATTTTAAGGATGTTACAGTTCTCTCTTCCTTAAAAGAATATCTTCCTCGAAATTCACATATCAGTAATCTAGATGGTGGAAGTATTATACTTTCATATGCATTTTTATCTTCCATTTCAATCTAGGACAGTCATCAGGAACATCTTAAAGAATTCCCTTATTACAGGTATATCCTCCAACCTAGTCCCCCCATCCTTGTATTTATAATACGAGCAACAAGGTCTCATGCCTCTTTCTCATCTATTAAAACACCTGGATAACTGACATCAAATATGTTAGAACCACATGTCTCTTACTCACAAACACTACCGTGGCTCTTTTAGAAGGTTTAAAAACCAACTCTTATGCAGAATAATTTATCACCACCTTGTGGTAAGATAGTTAATCCATATCTAGTATTAAATTAAATTCCTTGAACTCTATCACTATCTGGTCTACTAGGTACTCCCTATAATGTATTTCAATAGGATAATTTCTTATAACACTACTAACCACCATACTATCACGTGCCAATATCAACACTTAGATCATGACTTAAAGGCTCTATCTTCTTATGAATATTCAATGAAAATTTAGTATTTATGTAAGAATAGGTTAACCCTGAGTCTATCAAAACAAATATAGGAGTGCCACAACTGGAAACAATACAAGATATGACATCTAGAGTTACTGATGCCTCATTCCTAGTGACAGTGTACACTCAAGCCTGCAGTTATGTTTGTGGTTGTGTACTTCCGGAAGCTTCCTAGTTACAGTTCCTACCACCACCTCAACCTTTATCTCTATCTCTGCCAGCTCCTAAATCAGCATCTCCTACATTACGATGACTTCTGCCATGTGATGGTGCTCCACTACTTGCTCCAACCAATTTAGGGCACTTCCTCTTGTAGTTGTCAATCTGGCCATATCCATAACAAAACACTTGTCTATGTCCGCAACAATGCCAGCATGAAAGCATTCCACACGTATTGTAGACTCCTTTGTCACTACCCACTGATGGTCCACAATAAGTGTTATGTCTTCCTGAAGCTCTACTCGACTTTGCAGGGTTATTGACGCCTAATTTGCTATTCCCTTTGAAGTTACCAGCTCCGTAAGACTCCCAACTACTTGCTGAGTAAATCTGTAAGCCTTCCCATTTAGTTGGTAGGCCTAGTTCACCATGTGACTCAGATTGGGCTCTCTAACCCTCAGCTGGTCGCCTTTCCTCCTGTAGGGCCTCCTTAATTTGAGTGGCAGTCTCAATCAATATCTTAAACTCTATAATCTTGAAACATTACACCCTTCTTGATCCTGGGCCTTAAACCTAATTTGAATCATCTAAAATGTATCTCCTTTTGTAGCTACACTATCAAGTGCTTATTTGGATAGGATAGGAAAATGGAGCTCAAACTCAGCTATAGTCATATTTCCTTGTTTTAGATAGAGAAACTCCATTTTCTTTTTATCCTAGTACATCTCTAGGTGGTATTTGTTCTTGAACTCTTGCCTAAATGTCTCCCAAGTAACTCATTGGTCACCTATGACTCTTCACAATTTTTACCACGTGAAGGCATCCCCTGTGAGTAATATACTCACATATTGTAGTCTACCCTCTAGAGTATATTCTATCAAACCCATGACATCCTTTATCTTTTCCCACCAAGCCTTAGTTACCTCTAAATCTAATGTATCTCTAAACTTCATAAATCCTAGCATTTGTATACTCCCATAACTATTGTAATACCCTAACTCATTGGTCACCTATGACTCTTAACAATTTTTACCACATGAAGGCATCCCCTGTAAGTAGTATAGTCACATATTGTAGTCTACCCTCTAGAGTACATTCTATCAAACTCATGACATCCTTAATCTTTTCCCACCAAGCCTCAGGTTCCTCTAAATCTATTGTATATCTAAACTTCGTAACTCCTAGCATTTGTATAATCCTATAACTGCTGTAATACCTAATGTCTAACTTAGGTATTGTCTTAGGGTATTAGGGTAATTTTGTGATTGGTGATGATTTTATGAGAGAATGGGTGTGTTTTGGAAACTTTCTCTAGTTATATAAAAACCCAAATCTCTAAGCCTAGCCCTAAGTTCTTCAATTGATCCTCTTTTCCTCTTCAAATGCTTATTTGAGAAATCTTGGAGCAGGAATCTCCATCTCTTCCCTCTTCTTTGACTGAAAAATCAATGTAAGATCGTCATTTCATGTTCATCATAATAATTCTTCTTGATCTTAGCATCATAATACATCTTCTCCCTCAACTTTCTTGATTCCCAATGCTTTGGTATGAGATCTTTGAAATTTTATGATTTCTTTGTTTGAGTTTATGGTTTTGGAGTCAATTGTAAGGAGTTTCTCGTTGATTGATCTTGTATTTTGGATATCGGGTGTTGTGGATTTGTTGAACCCTTTATCGATAAATCAATTGATGATTTCTTGATTAGATTCAAGTTTTTCCTTATTCGATCTATAGAAAACTTGTATAGAAGTTTGTATGATTGTAACCCTTGGTTTTCTTACTCTTTCATCATCTACATGACCTATTTTCATGCTTCCCTGATCCTTACAACCATAAGGATACCCATCTAAACCTTTCCTAACCTTTTTGTGAAGCTTATGACCAACCTTATGGGCATAAGGGTGCCTTTAAGGCATTCTATCAAGGGCTTACGACCATAAGTACCCCGTAAGGGTGCTTATAAGTGTTATGTCAAGGGCTTACAGTCATAAATGATCCGTAAGGAGCCTATAAGGGTTTTTGTTACGTGTTAACGGGTACAACTAGGCCATAAGGAGCCTGTAAGGTGTTCTATCAAGGGTTTATGGCCTGTCACAGGCCCAAATCCTTCATGCATCGCATATAGGGTTCGAATTATGAATATCTCTCTTACATGCATGTTTTAGTTAAAATTTGCATTAAGAATTTTCTCTTAGGTGGGGAACCCTTGGCCATGAGCAAGGAGCTCGTAGAGGAGTACTACATCTAAGCTTTTAGACTTACGGGTCTAAGCACTATGAGTGGATACCTTCCTTACTAGTGTTTTAAAATGGTTTTATTATTTGGATGAAAAGAACTTTACTTACTATTTTACGATATTTTAAATTAAACATTTTCTTATATTGTTACAATGAATTATGAGGGTTTCTTAATTGGTTTTATGATATCTCTTTATCATGAAGGTTCTAATGGGGTTGCAAATATGAATTAACAATGAGATATAAAACGTCAAATATATTATATGATATATTGGAAAGTGAAGTTATATGTAATTGTTGACTGCAATCATGTATACTTGTGTTGGTATTTTTTTAGTATTGGTGATCGTGAGTTTATGACTCGGGTGCAGTAGTGGGCTCCACGGTCTAACCTAGTGAGAGGTGGCATAGTTGACTAGCTGACATAGGTTACCCATTCAGGGAGCACGGAAAGAACCTGAATTAGGACTTTGGTGGGGGGTCTCCCACTGGTTCTGACACATTGTCTCACCTCATTACTGATCTTAAATGGAAATGCTAAGGTGGGTTTGATTTTATATTTGAAATGGATAACTAGCTTTGGAGGTCTCATTCCTTATCATGATAGCATTTCAATACTTGATGCGATAAGTTTTTGCACAAGGATCTTGAAATAAAACTTTACATGGAAGTATTCATTATACAGAAAACTTTTTTATCAATTTTGTTCATGTTATGATACTATTTATGGAAAAGTGTTATGGAAAGAAGTTTAATCTCTTTTGTAAATAGTAAGAAACTGTTTTAACCACTCACTGAGTAACTATGTTACTCACCCACTCTATTCTCATTTTTTATTCAGGTGGTGATTGTTAGAGTTGTTGCGCATTAGTGGCCTATGCTTAGCTCCATCTATATTATCTTTTTACTAGAGTTTGTTTTTAAGGTGGACTTTGTTCTTGTATTCAAACTTGTTTTAAGTGGATCCACTAATGTATAATTAGTGGTTAACATTTGTATTTCTCACACTATTTTCAACACTATCGAACTACTATATTCTAGTTGACTTTATGTTTGTTTGTGTTGTTTTTTTGAATGATATATATATATATATATATTCTTGTATTGGAGTTTTACTAGATATTTTGCCTTATGTGTCTCAGGGTGAGGTGTACATTGACGTTACCATTTTCAAGGCAACACGGTGATTACCACGAGCTAGGGTGTGACAGTTGCGGCCAAATACCCGTCCCTCTTGGCCTGCACCTGGGCATACATTGCAGATGCGCTTATCATAGCCAAAAAGTGTTGGAAATCCTTATGTGTATTAAGTGCAAGTACAAGTAGACCACTCAATTTGGTCCCACATGTAGCCACAGGTACATCAGATGCATTTTAATACCCTACAGGATCCTCACTATATGCATAGCTAACACTCTCATTTCCACTAGATAGTGGTGTCAAACGGCCCGGCTCGGGCCCACTACGGCCCACGCACTATGCGTATTCGGGCCGGCACGGCCCATCTAGAAATCGTGCTAGGCTGGCACGGCCCGCCAACCACCAAGGTCGGCCCAGTATGTGGCCCAGCCCGGTTATATTATATTTATATTTTTATTTTTATTTTAAACCCCAAAAATATAAAAAATACCCTAAAATTGCTAAAAAAAATATAAAAACTGTTTTAAAATTAAAAAACATAGGACTAAAAGCCTTATTGACTAAAACAAATATACAAAAAAAAATTAAAAATAAAAAGAAAAAACATGCATTTGGCGTGCCGGGCCATGTTGGCTTGAAGCGGGCCGCAGGCTGTGCTTGCCCGCGGGCTGCAAACCCCTAGCCCAGCACGGCCCGGGGTTTGGGCCGTGCCTGGGCCGGGCACGGTTCTGTAGCACCGTGCTTGGGCCAAGCACGCCCCAACTCGTGGCGGGTCGTGCCGGGCCCGGGCCGGCACCGCCCGTTTGACACCACTAACACTAGATGCCATATCCTACAATGAATAGGTGTCATTATTAATGACTGTATAATATACAATATGGTGTAATCCTAGGAGTACCAACTGACTCTACCCCCTAGGACTGTAAACCATATCTATGATACCACTAAATGTAACACCCATATTTTTATAACAATATTTATTGATAAAAATTAATTAATTAATTAATTAACAAATAAACTATTATAATGTCTTACCAAACTCAAGGCACATCATAATAATAAATGTCCTCTATGATAAACGTATTCAATTTTGTGAAATACTTCAAGTATAAAAAATTCCATATCTTATAAATTCTAACATCTAACCTAATGCAATAAACCTAACTCAATAAAACATGACAAATGTAATGTAAGAGGAATGAACCATCCATGTGCTAGCTAACCTGAACAATAGAGCAAATTGCTAGCTAGCCAAAACAAAACCTTAATCTTCTATTCCTTAAAAAATGGTTGGCAAGGGGTGGGCTGCCTGCTCAGTAAATATTATACTTGTACAATTATGTAGGTAGTCAAATAATGAGATATAATTAATATCATACAAATAATTAAAGCAATTTAATTTTCATAACAAGAAATATAAATGATCAGAGAATACACAAAATCATTCCTACCAATTTAACAATTCTCAAATTATTATTTATTCTCTCCAGTATATTGTTATACCATTTTATGTAATAGGACCTTGCTTAACCTAGCTAAGTATGTTCAATGGTCTAATGGGCATATCACTCCTTGGGCACGTGCTATTGTCACCTATATGGGCACGCATCACAATCTCATCAATCTCATGTACTGCTATCATAATCTATATGGACACAATACCTTGACAACATATCATTGCCTATATGGACAGGTGCTAATATGATCATAACATACAACATTAATTTCTAGGCTAAAGAACATACCCAATCTGGGCAAGCACTAATCAGCTATCCTTTCTAATTATTTGATATCTCAAATCTTAATATCAAATTAATTCTATTCTACCACATATTTCCATAATTTTCTTTCAACACATCCATATCTAAAAAAAATATTATATACTATTCATATAACAATACAAATTTTAGCATGCTATCAGTCCAAGAACAACAACACATTCAATATTTTCATAATATATATTAATAAGGAAATCACTCAAACCAGTAAAACTCAACCACACATAAATATATGATTCACACAATTAAAAATAGATTTACATTTGAATATGAGTAATTACTTAACCAAGAAGTATATAACTACATTCAAGTATAAGTAAGTACTTACTTCTCGCCCAATGCTAAACCAAAGTTTATACACTCTCTACTTCACCCTATCTTGCTCACCTACAACCAAGCAGATACCGGGAATAAACTCTAAGAATCTATTTTCCATCATCAATTAAACATACATGTCACCACAGATTGAGTTAGATCTATTCGAAGGAAGGAGAAAAAGGAATCGTGTAACCTACTTGTAATCCGATATTGAACACCAATAACCCTCCAAACCCCAGTCTAACTCCTTTAGATTGAAAAGGATTCTATATCTCGAATGAATAAAGAAAAGAGGGAAAATTTTGGAGGTTTTATAAAGGAAAAATCGGCGGTTATGTGAAGAAAATAAGAGGAATAGATATAGGGTTAACAGTCTCATATATATATATATATATATACACACACACTAGTATAATTCCCTAGCTCTGCTTAAAAGGTTTTGAAATTTTAATGATTTTAAAATATGCATATTTGTGTGTAATAAATAATAATAATAATTTTCATTTATAATCAAGCAAAGGAATACCGAAATAGCATTTACTTTATTAAAAGCATTCCCATTGGAAGATCTTTATCATCATAGCCATGTCTATCAAGCTTATCTATTCAAAACAATTGTAGTTAGATATATATTGTGTGTGTACCACTATACAATTTGGAATTATCCAATATAAATATTCTACCTGCATAGCATCCTTAATAAAATTGATGCCATTGAATATTTTTTATAAACAATACAACATTTTATTTATTTCCCAGATTTCCCAAATAAATGTTGTTCAATAATTTCTAAACAAATACCTCAAAAAAAATTAGGAAAGATTTTCACTTTCTAAAGACCATCTGTTTCCATAAGAAGGTATTATTAAATATTTAATATAAAACTGAGTTAATGCCCATGATAAAATCAATGCCATTAAATCATTTATGTTCATAATGCAATGAGGGAAATTATTTTAAATTTTTTTAAAAAATCTTCATTGTAATCCTCTCGAATTAGATTACCATCCATTTCCATTAGAAGATCTTATTCTATATTTAATATAAACCTGATTTAATGGCCATCATGAAATCAATGCCATTAAATCTTTTATATTCATAATACAATAAAGAAACTTCTTTAAAAAAATTTAAAAATCTTCTTTGAAACCCACTTTAAATATTTAATATAAAATTAAAAATATTTTTTAATAATTATAATATTTTTGAAAAATATAATGGAACATTTAATGCAAACAAATAAATGTAATTAACAATGATTTCCACTTTCCAAAAATCCGTTTTAATTGAAAGATCTTGTAAAATATTTAATGTTAAACTAATTTAATGCTCTTAATCAATCCTAATGTTGAGATTTTTTTTTGTTAATTTATAGTTACTAATAAGTGATTAATAATTTCTTTTTTCCCTTCAAATTATATATTTTATAATTAACATATAATACTGAATATTATATTATATTATATTATATATATCAAATAATTAAAAAATTATAATCATAAAATAATATTTAAAACTATTTTTATTAACCTAATATTTACCAAAATGACACGAAGATTGAACTATTTAATCCAATACCCACAAAGCATGATGTTTGAACTGATTCTATTAACCATACTCCAAACATTTTGTAAACTATCATATACTTTTTTCCATAAAATAATAATATTTTTAATAATTATAATTTGTTTGAAACATATAATGGAACATTTAATACAAACAAATAAATGGAATTAAACACCTTCCATTACTAATATCACATTTAAGACAAATAAAGATTTAAATACAATAAGAGATATTTTTAAAAAAAATTTAAAATTTTCCATGAAACCCTCTTGGAGTAGATTATACATCTTCTTTAAATATATGTAGAGATATAGATATGTTTGTGTTTATTCATATTGATCCCCAAAATTTAATTAAATTATATATTAGCCCCTTTTATTTTTATATTAACCGTCATCATTCACTTTATATTTATTTTAGCCCCCAGTGACTTATTAATAATTATTTAAAATACATTTACTCAATAATTATATCATTTTAAAGAAAATATGTACAATAACAATTGTTAATACTAATTTAGCTAGGGTTTTTAATTTTGGCAATGCTACATTGATTAAAGAAGTCCTCCGGAAGCCCCACATAAAGTTGAGTGGGAAGATCTTGTAGAAGTGTAACTAGGAAGCTATAAGAAAGAGTTACCGAGAAATCCCATGAAAGTGTGAGTTTTCTTTCATCTTACTATTGGACTTTTAGGGATTATATTCCTTTATTTATGTAAGTCATTCTTCTTCTAGGCAACAAATGGAGACTTTTATTTTTCATATTGTGAGGTATAAGAAAGAAGGTCATGCCCTAGAGTTTAGACTCTTGATTACATAGGAATTTGTATTTTATATGAAATATATGAACTTTGGGATCTCAAAGCTTCTTAAATATATGAGAGTCAAAACTTGTAATGCCAAATTATCACAAAATGATTTTTTCTATTTAATTGAGAAAGGGACTTCTTGTGGATTTGCAACATATATTATATATTCAACAAGAATATTGTGGATATGATGGTGGATGAGGTGAAGGAATAACATAAAGTTCCACTAGTTATCATTACCCTCGTAAGTATTATGTCAATTAGTTCTTTTACTTTTTAAAAGTTTTACTCATTTGTAATAATGTGCCATTTTGCTTTCAAAATGAATGTTATCTATATCATGAGTATATTGAAAATGTGCTTTTATGTCTTTCCAGTGGCGGAACCAGGATCCACTGGTAGGGGGGGCTAAGGCAAAATGAAAAAAAAAAAAATCACAGTTAACCAATAATATAAGTTTTGATTAAAATAACCATAATTTGAAAACATACACCATAAAAAAACATAAAACAGTTATCTAGGGACACTTGAAATAGAACCGACACCAGTTCTAGTGTTGAACACGCGAGGCATGCGATTAAGAGGAGGTAACTGCATTCGACGAGTTTGCATTTTCTGAAAACGTTGTAGAATTGTTTCATTATCAATATTTCCAAAAACCTCCCGCTCAATATAGACAACTAGACTATCGTTCATCCATTCATCTCCCATTTTGTTCCGAAAGTCAGTTTTCACAATATTCATTGCCGAAAACACCCTCTCAACACTAGCTGTCGCAACTGGCAAAACCAATGCTAACTCAAGAAGGCGATAAACAAGCGGGAAAATAAAACATTTTTCTGTCTCAACCATCTTCCTAGCAAAATCTCCCAAGTCCCTAATATTTGTAAAATCTTCATCATGCTGCACATCGTAAATGAAGGTGGCAAGTTGATCCTCAAGCATCATGCATTCAGTCATTGAAAAATCTTCGGGATTAAGCTCTGCAAGGCGAAGTAGCTTCTGGATGTTAAATTTGGAGAACGAGTCCCTTGGATCATGGTATGACATGAGAAGAAGTAACTCTGTGCTAGCTTCTGGAAAATGGTTTTGTATTTCTTGTGCAATCAAATCAATAACCTAATATTGCAATGATAATAAAATTAGAAATAATACTAAAAGAAAATATCAATGGTTTTTATAAAAGCATAATAAATATAAAATAATAATAACCTCGCAGAAAGTCTCCACACGGTAATGGTGAAAATGAGTAATGACTTGCCCCTCTCGCCTAGAACGGCCACAAATTCTCATATTATGATCCATATTAGGTACTGGGATCAAGTTGTTTTCACAAAAAGAGCTAACCTCCTCCATAAATTCCTCCCATCTAGTCTCCCTTAAGCCTTGAAGCCGAGCTTTCACAGCCTCAATCAAACGCATGGCTTGAACAATATTCTGATCCTTTTGTTGTAAGGCAAGTGATAATTCATTTGTTATCCTTAACAAATGGCTCATCAAATACATTATGAATATAAACTGATAATTCTCCATTTTTTCAATTAAACTTGCCGCGATACCTCTATTATCATTAGAAGCACCATCATCATGCACATTTTGGAGTACCTCTAACACTGAAGTCCACATAGAGATTAGTCGAAGAATTGTAGTGTAATGTGATCCCCAACGAGTATCCCCTGGTCGTGCTAAGCTGGATTCTTGGTTTTTTCCTCTGCCACTGACTATCTCTTCTTTCTCTAACTGCTCAACCAACCTATCATGATGATGTTGCCGAAGTTGGTCTTTCCTTTTGCACGATGCTCGGGTCACATTAACAATCATAGTAACATATTGAAAAAAATCACTCACAATCCTATTATCTTTAGCAATAACAACAATCACTAATTGAAGTTGGTGAGCAAAACAATGGACATATCTTGCATATAGATTTTCTTTTAGGATAAGTGCCTTCAAACCATTGAATTCACCTCGCATATTGGATGCTCCATCATATCCTTGCCCTCTTAGTCTTGAAAGAGACAACTTATGTTTAGAAAATAAACAATCAACAGCATTCTTCAAAGAAATGGCAGAAGTGTCAGGCACATGAACCATAGCAAGGAATCGCTCTATCACATATCCATCTTTATTTACATATCGTAGAATAACTCCCATTTGCTCTTTCACTGAGATATCCCGAGCTTCATCAATCAAAAGGGAAAAATAATTATCCCCAATATCATCAACAATAACACGTGTAATCTCCGCTGCACAAGCATTTGCTAACTCCTTCTGAACCTTTGGTGAAGTCATTTGATTATTTCCAGTGGCGTTTTGATTAACAGTCCTCCAAACTTCTTCATTTCGTAGGCTATACCACTCAAGCAACTCAAGAAAATTACCCTTGTTCAATGAGCTCGAGGACTCGTCATGTCCACGGAAAGCTAGGCCTTGCTTCAAAAGAAAACGTGTCACATCCAAAATCGCAGTTAAACGAATACGGTATGCAACCTCCATCTCATGTGAATGTGCTGCTAATTGGTGCGATACACTCTGCCTTTGATTTTGGAAGCTTTGAAATTGTACTCTAGCATCGTTATGTGCACTGTTCACAGCACCAACATGTTCTATAAATTTTTCTAATGCTTTTTTCCAATTATTGAACCCCGTCTTGGTGAATGCATCTTCTCCTATTTGACTTACTCTGTTTGGCTTGAAAAGATAACACCAAAAACAAAACACTGCATCTTTGGTCACACTATACTCCAACCATGGATGTTGTTTAAACCAAGCATCCCGAAAGCTCCTCCTTTGTTTGCCATACTCTTTCTGTGGAAAATTGTGCCCAGCTGGTTGACAAGGGCCTCTAGTCAAATATTTCCTTCTAACTTGATCTCTAATCCTGATATCAAAATCTTCAATCGGCTTTCGCAGTCCCGGGTCACTAATAATGTCATCTAGATCAAAATTAGCATGAGCATTCTTCTCACTTGATTCAGAGCCTAATGGTGCTTTGCAAGCATTAGATGACTCTCCACTTCGTGGTCGTTTAATTAAAAATTTATCCATATTCTGCAATACGCAATTGACAATCCCAAATTTATCAAAGTGTTGGATGAGTCATCAAGACTATTTATTTTAGTACATTGGCAATATTGCTAATCAAATCATTAATCAATATTAAAGAACAACTCAAGCTCAACATTTATACATTTTATTATTTTCATTAGCAGTTGAAGCATTGTGTCTAGTTGTGTGTAAAGCTTAGATTTAATTGGTACATGAATTAGTTGTTTAGTTATTCACATGTTAGTTATTCTTCACTAATCACTATGTTGTTCCCACTGAATACATAAGCATATTTACATAAACTCATTCACAATTTTGCAAGTGAAAGGAGCTTTGCATCACTGGTTGCTTATCAAACAATTTTGCAAGTCAAAGAAGTTTTGCATCAACTAGAAGTCTAGAACAAGTAATGATAATGAAGAGCAAGTATTTATTTAATTTGCTAGTTAATCTCCTTGAAATAATCAAAAGTAGATGACTAGATGGTATAAGCTTACCTTGAATAAACCAAAGATAAGCAATTAAACAAGAGTTGGATTTTCTTAACAATTGGAACTTGCTTCCTGCCAGTGCCACAACAAAATGAGGAATAAAAAATTAATAAGAAACTTTATAATTAATTTTGTCAACAATTAAAGTCCTAGCGTTTAATTTGTAATTTGTAAACACATCGTTCATTTAGATTCACTCATTCACATATATGATATATTAAACAATAAAATTAATTTTAAAAAAAAAGGACAAACCAAATGAAACTCTCACCTTTGAACAACTGAACTATTAGCTGATTTTCAACAAACTCTCAAATCGGGCAAGATGAATTGATGAAGAACTCTCACTACTCAAGAGCAATGGAAAAGTGGAAATTGGAAAGTGGATTACCAAAATACCAGGCTGGATGAGTGGATTGCTAGAGCATTCACGGGTTCAACAAGAATAAAAGATTAACATTGGGATTAGATGCTTTAAGCCTAATCAATTAGTTATGTTTTTTTAAAAGCACAACAAAATGTAGTCATTGGATGAATATCATGTGGTTGATCAATGGTTTCATTCTCCAAAGCTTGAAGCCTTTAACTTTAATTAATGGTGGACCCAGACCATTGAATCATTGGTTCATTTTACAAAGCATTAAGCCTTTAACATTGATAAATAAATGGTGGACCCAGTGGATCATGGCCCATTCTTGCCAATTTGACCCATTCACTTGAACTTGAAGGGGAGAGGGGGCTGAAGTAGAAACTTGAGGGGGGGCTGAATCTTGGTGAACTCCGGTGGCTTGACCTCCGGGGAAAGGGGGGGCTGAAGCCCCCCCTTGGCCCCCTTAGATCCGTCCCTGTGTCTTTCAGCTTGTTATAATGTGTTTGCTCTTACTTTGTTATGTTATTTGTTTACTTTCTACGATTATTTATTTATTATTTTATTGTTTGTGTCCACATATATTTGCATTAACTGTTTATTTGTACTTAGACCATAGGGGATCCACTATGACATAGCTTCTCTTTTAATGTGAAAGCCATGTTACCCTCACGGGCATGTGGAGAAGCCCTAGCAATAATGAAATCATCTTAATTTTTGATGTAGTAATAATCAGAATCTCCTATGTTATGAAAATGCTGAATATTTCACATAAGCAAGTTCATTATCAAGTATAATATTGGCTTCCATTTCTTGAAAAAAGATAAACATAAGGTTATTAATTATTGCATGTGTTGTAAATATATGGTTGTTAGTGGTGTGTTCATGTCTCATGAGAAGGCAATTTTCTTGCATTTAGAACCAAAACAATACAACTTGCACACACATATAAAGGGGGTATTAATATGACATTCATCTAAAAGCTATAAAGAAATGGGTTAGTGAACAAGTAATTCAAAAACTCATGGAATTTTCCTTGCATAAGGTTGAGTACATATAGTGAGACATATTATATATCAGTTTATTATACAGACAAGCCTGGATCTGTAAAGAGTTTGTGTGAGAAATATTCGGTGGATGTGATGTACTAAGCTATGATCTACTAATCAAATGCTTTAATCTCTATGACTTTCTTTACTAATTGCACCTTTCTTTTTGGCTTATCTAATTCAATATGGGTCACTTTAGCTTCTTTTTAATCTTCTGCTCTACTACATCAGCTTTTGGATTGGTCATAACATACTTTTTTTTTTTAAACTATGCAATTCTTTTTTTCAAGAATTATCTTGCCCAATGCAATCAATAGGGCTCACTAATTCAACTTGATAAGTTTGATTGCTTGTTTTAACATTACCTAGTTATATTTTGAGTTTATTGGACTCAATTAAAGTTTTGTTTTCTTTCCAAAAGTTATACAGATGGATGGGATTTCATCTTTTGTATAGCTTACTTATCAGTTAAAAGAGTTACTTCACTAAAAAAGCTCACAGTTCACTTGATAGAATTAAAAGGAGCCTTTTTTGTTGATTTCACCCATCTCCACTTTTGGTGAAGATATATAAGGTAACCTTAATGCCATATACTTATGTAACTTTAAGCTAATAGAATTTTCATGCCAAAACTGCATGCATGAAAGTATGCAATAATTGAGACAAGAATTAGCATGCTTGATATGTAAAGGGAAAAGACCATTTGACAACATATTTACCTTTGTAATGAAGTTATTTTGGTGATTTTCGATAGTGGGATATTGGGTTTAATTTGCATAATATAACCTCCATTAGATAACTGCCTTGTGTTAAGAAAATTTTGGTAAGATCAAGAATATAATAAACATCAACAATACACCACTTTAGCCCATCATTTATAAATATAACGTTGATATTGCTTTAGGACATATTTGGAACTTTTGCATTCTTTCCGAACTTTACCTCGTATCTAATAGTATCATCTATTGTTGAGAACAACTCCATCTAACCACACATGTGGTTGTTGAAAATAACTTCTGTTCATACACCAATAATGAGATTTGCATTTTATCGAGTAAACATTTTTCTATATCATTAGATTATTTTATAGTACAAATAACAAAATTAAATTTTGGTGTCAAATATCTTTTTTTTAATGATAGTGATATCTTTAATTAGTCTTGTCTATATAGATTAATTGAAGAAAACAAACATAAAGCCTTAAATGTATTAGGTTTAACTAAATTATAAAGGGTAATACCAATATTAAGCAATACATGGAAAAAATGAACAATATCTATCAATAGTGTATTAACTATTGGTGATACATATATCCATGAGAAGCTACACATTAATGTCACAAAACCAATAGTCTGTAAAAATGAACAATAACTATTGCAATATAAAACATCAAGAGAAACTTGTGGATCAATTGGCATTGTTCTCTTTCCATTAGTGTGGGCATGGATACATTGGCAGTTACTTCTTCTACTGCCTCGGGTATGACCATAGGTGCCTATTCCATATATTTTGTTCCTTCCTTGCTTAGTGGTTACAGGTGGTTTGGTACCATTTTCTTCCCATTCGCTTGCATGTTGTCATTGGTCATATGATCTCATTAAGTAGTTATCCTATTATAATGTAAATGGAGTATAGTGAAAATGAATTTTAAGTGAATAAATAAATAATAATCACCAAACTTACCTAATAACTATGTCTAATAGAATTTTACTCAATATAATAAAAACTAATGAAAAATATGGAGCAAAAACTACTACAAATACATAGTTATTGGTAAAAATTAAAAACTTTAGGCAAGTAATAGACATTAACATCCAAAGCCAACTTCTTAATTAACATAATGAGAAGCGGAAATGGGATAATATCAGGAAATAATAAATAGTAAAAGGCTATAATGGACATAACATGAATCAAATATACAAGATCTATAATAGTAAACTTTTTATAGTATAATAAACATAAAATAGGTCTTGCTTATATCAATTTAATAGTTAAGTAACATCGCTAGTGTGGTATATTAAATCTTCTTCAGAACATGAAAGTAGTTGATCTCTTTTTTATCATAATCTTCTCTTTCAATTTGTGTAGGTTTGACATAATAGAAACTAAATAACATCTTTCATCAAAGAGATTCCTATAGTTATCAGTCATATTCTTCTTAACTATACAATAAATTATGTAAGTTGATTAACAGATCCCCCAAATTTGTATAAATTTTATTAAAGAATAAATAGAACATTATATTATTTCATCAATAAATGATATTTTTAAAACAAAATCTATATAATAAATAGTAGTAGTTGATAGAAAAGGATCATAAATGTTAATAAGTAGTAAATTAATCAGAATGATAAACAAAAGCAAGGAAATGTTAAACATTAAAGGTTAATAATTAAATAGGAAGAGCACCATATACTATTATACGTGCTTATACTAAATGAAAAGGTTTGCTCTAGCCACCATATTTTAATAGTACCAATCATAAAATTGAAACATGAGCTTCTATTACACAAATCAATCTAATAATAAATATAAAAGAGGTTCTATATTGTAGGCAAAGCATAATAGTATGAAAAGTGAACAAATTCTCTCTTGGATTCAAAAGTTTCATAGAAAACATATCATTTAATATAAACAATATCGTAAAAAGATGAATGAAACAAGGAACAATATAAGACCATAAAAAATTTGACATGGACACACGAAAATGCCATGTACATCATTTTGATAAATACTTGAACTTATATACACCGTCATTCACAAAGATAGATCTATAAGAAATAGGCACAAATTAGAATTTGGTATAACAAACATTAACTGTTTTTTCATAATGTTTTTACAATAATCTAGAAAAACCTCTCCAACGAAAAAGCAAAACTCTCACTATAGGGACTATTATGACAAATTCAGACATAAAGACACTATAAAATATAAAATGTAAATCATAAATTTCCAAATTAGAACTAAAGTGCAACCAAACACTAAAATGCTCATTATAGAATGCATTCATATTGTGCAATATAGTCACCATGATTTAGGACTTTGCACATAAAATACGAATATGATAGCTAGGAGGTTGAGCATCAATTTGCCAAATTTGTACAATATTAAAAATAGAATAAGCATTTTGGGTATTTGGTATGACCTTGGTTTCATATGTCTTAGGCTCAAGCTTTTCACAATCTTTTGTTAGCATGTTGGACTTCTCCTCCTTCCTTTATAAGGGGCACTTCTCCATCGTCTTGTATAGTGTAGTGGCAGTTTCTAATCTCAAACTCATGGCATAAGAAGTTAGATCCTCCATAAACGTCTACTCTTTTCATTCTAGCAAATTTTGTGAAGTCCTAAGGGAGAAGAATATTGACAAAATTAATTAACTAGATATCAAGTTTTCTCTTTAACTTTATTAAGGTGGAAAACTAATCCTATGAAAAGTTAAAAGTGTTTTAAAAAAGAAAAGAAAAGAAAAAACACATGTCTCACCATGTCAGCCAAATAAAGATAGAAAAAGGTTATGGCAAAATAGATCCCTAAGCACAAAGTACCAAAAAAGGTACCTAATTTGTTTGGTTAAAATACTCTTTTCTATATATGTGAACTCCTCAGGTAATGAGATAATTTGATTTAAAAGAATAATGCTTGTTACATCTTATCAAGGCCATCCTTGTAAATTCAAGCTATAACTGACTCTGGTAACCACCATTTGGATTAAAGTAAATTTTTTAAAAATAAACAAGATTTGGGATATGAAGAACTTCTAAGATTTTTTTGATCAACTAGTAATACCAAGGGGTTCTATTACTTTGATAATAAATAATAATAGTAATAACAACAACAACAATTGCTGTAAGTTTGATAATAAAGACAAGCATGCTAGAGTGTTGAAGACTTTGATAAGACACATGCAGCAA
Organism: Dioscorea cayenensis subsp. rotundata; assembly: GCF_009730915.1. Lineage (NCBI taxonomy): Eukaryota > Viridiplantae > Streptophyta > Magnoliopsida > Dioscoreales > Dioscoreaceae > Dioscorea > Dioscorea cayenensis. The sequence goes on from NC_052478.1 coordinate 15,346,346, forward strand.
GGGGTTATGAGGGAATGGATGAAACAGAAGCATCTAGGGATGTTCAAAGTTTAGATAAAACAAAAGTAGTAATAGAAGCAATTGGCTGTGAAAAAGGTTTGGATGAAAAATTGGCATGTAGGGCTCTTCAAAGACTTAATGACATAGAAGCAGTTGTGGATAATGTGGAATTGTATGAAGGCATTGACACCAACAGTGAGTCTAGTAAAGATTATGAAGAAGTGTTAATAAATGTCCCATTTATAGACTACAATTCAGATACTAATAAATGAAAGAGATGCAACTAGGAATAAATTGAGAAAATATGTACAATTTAAGAGAGGAATTAAAGATAATGCTGATGAGGGTGATGATGTAGATGGAAACAGACACCAGCCTCATGACATTTATGTAAATGCCCCTTCTAGAGATATTGTGGGACCTAGCATTGAGATAGGAAAAGTATCTGGATATGATAGTGAGTACATGGAATCATCAAATCCTGATGAAATCTGTGATGATACTGATGAAGGTTCCGATGCGGATGATGCAAACATCCCTTTACAAGATTTCTACATTGACCTTATGTTTGAAAACCTAAAAATATTTAAGACACAGTTTGTGTAGTTCTCAACTAAAAAAGGTTTTGAGTTCAATTATGTTAAAAATGATGCAGTAAGGATAAGTGCTAAATGCTCTGGAAAAGCATGCAAGTGGCTCATATTGTACAGTTGGTGCAGTGGAAAGAAAAAAAAATTGTGGTGAGACACTATCAGCCAAAACATTCCTGTCTCTTAAGGTCCATTAGGATTAGAAAGATAACATCCCATGTTGTTGCCAACATGTTTTGCGAGACAATAACTTTTTTGTCTTCCATTAGACCTAAGCATTTAAAGGCATTAGTGAGAAGAGAATTGGGAGTCTTCATTACTGACAAGGTCTATAGGAATGTTAGGAGATTAGTTATTTAGAAGATTGAAGAACAGTTCAAGGATGATTTTAAGGTGCGGAATAACTATGCTTTGGAGTGAAAAATAACAAATACTAGTAGCAGTGTGCACATTGTGGCTGAAAGACAATAACCATATGAGTTGCCTTTATTCAAGAGGATCTACATATGTATAGCAGAAGTCAAGGAAGGATTCATCAATGGTTGCAAGAGGGTTATTGGCATTAATGGGTGTTTTTTGAAGAGTTCATTGAAAGGGGTAGATATTGGCTATAGTTGGAAGAGAAAGCAATAATCAAATGTTCCCTATTGCATGGGCTGTTGTGGACAAGGAAACATCTGAAACATGGTTGTGGTTTCTTGAGCTTCTCAAGGTTGATCTTCTCATCGGAGATGGGCTTGGATGGGTTTGCATGGGCTTGTATGGGTAGTGCTTAGTGACATGCAAAAGGTTTGTGCAATAGACTTGGAATTTTATTTTTCCTTAACTAGAACTTTATTCTAATTTTAGTTCTATCTTTGATGTAGGGTAGTGAATGCTTTGCTCCCAATAATTGAGCATAGGATTTGTGCTAGACACATTTATGCAAGATGGGAAAAAATTCATCCAAGAAAAGATCCGCAAATTTAGTTCTGGAATGTTGTAAGGTCTCTAAGTCAACTGGAAATGTAGAAACAACTGGACAAAATGAGGATCCTAAATGTTGGTGTGAAGGCTGTAGAAGAATTACTGGAGAGATGAACTACTTCAGGTTGTGGCCTTGCATTCTTTAATGGCATAGTTAAGTGTGATGTAATTGATAATAACATGTGTGAAACATTTAATAAGGTAACCCTAGAGTTTATAAGCAAACCAAATCACAACGATTGAAGATATTAGGCAATATGTAATGATTTGAGTGGTTGTCAAAATAGAGTATGCTATGAAATAGAAAATGCATGTGGCCCTAACATTGTTGCTAGAATTGAAAAAGCTAAGAAGAGAAGTTTAAAGTGGCATGTGGAATGGAATGGTGGAGCAAGCCATGAGGTCTTTTAGGATAACCTAGTGCATTATATCAAGAGGGAAATGCAGTAATGTTAGCAGACCAAGGTTGTTCATATGGGAGATGAAACAAAAGTGGAAACGCATGTGAACATGCCATGGATGCAATTTCATTTAATAGGGTAGATCCACTAGAGTATGTGTCTGAGTGGTTTAAAAGAGAGACATACATCAAAGCATTCAATTCATCTATGAACCAAGTAAAAACAAGGAAATTCTGGTCAATAAGTGATGCAGGGTCAATGCTTCCACTTGTGATCAAAAGAATGCTTGGCAAACCTATCAAGAAAAGGAGGAGTGAACCACTTGAAGCAAAAAATGGTAGCACATGAAAGATTTTCAAGCATGGGAGGGTATTCAAGTGTAGTCTTTACCACTTAGTGGTCATACCATTTTGAGATGTCCAACAAAAGATACAAATGTGAGTTTTTTTCTTCTTGCTGTCATTAATACCAATTTCTTCCACTGTTTATTTATTGATTATAATGTAATGTAAATACAGGGTCTAGTACAAAATGACAACCTACAAAATGAGGTAACTCCACCAAATGATGAGGTAAATCCAACATCTGATTCTGATAATATTGATTCAGCTAAGCAAAGAAGAAGAAATATAGGGTCAACTGCTTCAAAGCAACTAAATGGGGGGAAAAAACTATCGGTACCCGTGGTATAATGCAAATCATTAGAGCAAGAATTAATTCCTCTTGAGACATTCATTGCTCGATTAATAGTACTAATTTTATTGGTACCTTGCATTAATAGTCATGTTTAATTTTATTGCACTGTCTTGTAGAATGATAAGACGGTTTTCATAATTTATATTGCAAGGTGCTAACACAGGTCAGGTTATTGTTGGAAGAGAAATTCACAATCATGTTTTATTTGTTACTGCTGCTAAATTGGTAAATTAATTTTTACCCCATATTATAGTAGGGCTAGACATGGGTCGGGTGACCCATGTGCTGTCTGAAGCCCAATCCAAAAAATACATGATTTGGGCTTAGGAAAATGGCCCCAAAATTTAGGCTGGGCTCAAAATTTAGGCCCGATTAAATTTTGGGCTGGGTTTGGGTCACACAAGTTTTAGCCCAACATGACCAGGCCAAACCCAAATAAATAAATAACATATATATTATATATGTGTGTGTTAATTTATATATATATATGTTAATATATATATAATATAAATAAGTTGTATATATATATATATATAGAAGATGTCATTTGTGCTACCTTTTTCTCTTTGATTTGTTGTTTTGCATTTCTTCTGACTGGCTGTAAAACAAAGAAAACTAAGCTTCTTCATCATCATCAAGCTCCTTCATTTTTACTCCTGCTTCTACCAGTTTTTGTTAAGTTAATCCATTGTATTTATTTGTATTATTTTGTAAAAAATTAAATTATTGTTTATATTTTGTGCTGGATCGGTTGGGCCTCAGTTTAATGAAATTTTGATGGGCTAGGCTTAGGCTAAAATAATTTTTCCCAAATGTGGCCTAGTCCAACCCAGCCTGAATATATGGGCTGCTCTTTTGAGTCTAGCCCAATCCAGCCCTATCTTACACTAGCCTTAACCTCTTTCATAGAGATATACTATATATAAAATGTCTGTTGTTTATGATTGTTAGATACAAAGAAGCAAAAGGGTTGCTGTAAACCAAAACAAGAATGAGGCACCAAGGGAGCAAACCTCTGCAACAACTGATTTTGCAAATTTTCCATCACAGACTACTATAGATTTTCATACACAAAACTCTGATACATTTGAAGGAAAGAATTGATGGATGCATCTGTCAGATGGCTTGTTTTTTGTTTTTTTGTTTTCGTTTCTTTTTTTGTTTTGCTTTTTGAATTCACAAATGACATGATAGTTTTGGATTTGTAGGATATAAAAGATTGAAATGCTTTTTGTAAGCTACATATCAATTTGGAACTTAAGTTTGGTTAACATTATGGAGACAGTTACCAGTTTTGCATAACCAAAGTGATGAAGTCTGGAATTCTTGAATTCAAACCGGGGGTGTACTGAATTTTTTTGTCCAGCTATAAAATTGATTTAAATTTTTTATGATTGCCCTCGCAAGTTATGTTAAAATAAACACAATATTGTTGCATTAATTTGAATTGTATAATTTGAAAACAAACACAGGATTCTATAAATTGCATTAGCTTCAAATATAATGAAGTTTGGCATTTGGTACTCTTGAATTCAATTCATGTGTATTGAATTTTTTGTTCACTTATTTTCTATAAATTGCATTAGCAAGTGATGTGAAAACAAACAAATAATTTTGTATGATGATTTGAATTGTTGCATTGATTTGGATGGTTTAATGGAGACAATGTATCTATTCTGCATGATTAGGTAATGAAATTTATTGAATTCAATTTTAAATCAATTCTAAAATTTTTTTCTCCTGTTTAATGTAATTACAATGGCAAGTTATTGTAAGAACATAGTGATAAATTTGGGTTACTGTATGAAGGTTTGAATTGTTACATTGGTAATTACATTTGTAATACAATCCAAACACCATTCTCCGACTATGAGGCGGCAATAATGCCATTAGTAGAGAGTGTTGTTCGTTAGTCCTGGCTCATTTTGGGACGTCAAATAGAGGCAAAGGTGACGGCGGCTCATAGAGAAAGGTGGTGCTGGTTTACGGGTTTCGGTTTTGAAAACGCCTACGCCTAAATTGTTAGAATTGATTGAAGAATGAACGAATTTCCATTAGAGATTGCAGTGAAGAAGCAGTGAAGCTACAGTTTAATTGTCATGGTGTAATTAGTTAAGAAATAGAGGGTAGTTGTGTCATTTCCTGTGTTTGAATGTCCGTTAAATTGGTTGAGAAATCAGAGGGAAGATTTTGGATGGCCAGGATTTGAAGATCAAGAGAACACATAGTTTGAAGCAGGAAGAACAACCCCAGCATCGGGGTTAGGCCAGTGTGGTCCGGATTTCATCCATCAAAGACAGGGGTTTAAGTTCGAGGCAATAGAGAAGACTTGGATTGTGTTTGTTTTGGATGGCTGAGATTTGTTGATCAAGAGTTTTGTAATAAGTTCGAGGCATGAAAGTTGGTTAAGCGGTGCAGCTGAGGAGAACCCGACGCGTGTGGTGTGACTAAGCTGGTTCGTATCGTTTCAGTGACTGAACTTTTACAGGGATATATTGTGTGTTTTCTCATTAGAATGTTAATGTTTTTTCTGGTTTTTTACATTCAATGTGAGCTTGTGTGAATTTTCAAGGAAAATAGAGTGGGTTTAAGTTTTTCTTTGAATACAAAAGTTGTTTCTCTTGATCTCTAGTTTCCATATAGTGAGTATTATAAATCTGATATGATATAGCATTAAAAATCCAACTCCGAGACATCCATTTACATTGTTGTAATAGTTTATAGTTTTTCTAATATTTTAATCATTTTTATTTAATATTTTAATCCGCATCAGCATAAGCAGACGGACATTCTGACGACCGTTAGTTGTGGGGACTTAATTTGCCTAGAATAATAGAAGGATCTAATTGATAACTTTTATAATAAGGGACCAAAATGGCAAAGTAACTATAATAAAAAGACCAACCCAAGTATTATACCTTATAATGAATAGTGTTTTTAACTGCCCATATAGTTACAATTATTAGCTATAAGCTCACTAGTTGCCCCCCATAATTTAAAAAAATACATATAAACTTGGACTAATATCAAAAGAATACCAAAAAAAAAAGAGAAATAATAATGATTTTTGAGTTATTAAGTACATGACAATACAAAGGAAACATGACACATACATGCGTAAAATGGGAAATAATGAAATTTTTATGAGAAATAATTGATGCCAAACTGGTGTCTTATATATATATATATATATATATATATATATGTTTCATACAAAATTTTATCTGTGCTTCAAAAAAATTAAAAAGAAATAAAAAATAAGCTAAGAGACATTATAGGTTTGGTTTTGGCAAAAGAATGAGAGGCATGTTAGAGAAGAAAATGGGGGGAAAAATATATATATAGATATATATAATATAAAACATGAAATAATAATAACAATAATAAGAAAATATCAGAGAGAGATGGAAGAGAGATTGGCGTTCCTCTTAAAACTTCTTTAATCATTTTGACTTGCCATTACAAAATGGCATCACAATAAACTGAAAGGAAAAAAAATTTTCAAGACCAATAACAGGACATGCTGAAACAGATTTGAGGCAATGAGAAAAGTTAAATTTCAGAAAACCACTACCCCTCCTATCTACCGAACAATAAGATGGTGAAAACATTCACAATTTACTTGATCAAATCGCCACCTCTAAAAACAGTAACAACTGAAAATGTCTTCACATGCAAAAGTAGGATATACAGTATTTGGTCTTAATGGTATGTATCTACAAAATAGGGAACATAAACATTGAACCTGCTACAAGAAAGAAGATAATCATTGTTTCACACAAATACTTGAAAACAGAACGAATGCAATGGGGTGGGTGGTAAACAACACAACCACTTATTTACTCTTTTGCACCCTCAATGAGGATCAAACAAGACACTGAATGCTTCAACAATTGGTTGCTTAAGAGGATGCTTTCTCATCACTAGATGGGTTAAAAGGCACCTGTTCTGAGCAGTCCAAATTATCCCCGGAGTAATCACGGCCGACACCCATCAGATCAAGGTAGTATTGATAGTGTGAGATGATGGTGTTCATGTCATCAGGGAAGCCCTTCCCACAAACAAGGTCCCCATAGAGAATGTTCATGGTAGCCCCAAAACCTGGCAGCCTCTTGTTCAAAGTATCATTCTTGGTGGGCTTCCAGTTACCTACAAACACATCATGAGCAGAGGGTTGCTTCTTCTTCATCGGAGTCATCCACCTCCACATAGCAGCTTGAAAAGCAATGGTAGCATTCTGTTCTAGGTATTCTGGATGGTTCAATAAATCAATCTTGATGGCCTCACCGATTACTCCATAGTTGTAGTTCCTGAATGGCAAATAGTGATGATTTAACTCACACACAGATCACTGCAGAGTTGCATCCTAATTATCCAGCTATCGAGAGGTTAAAAGAGAGGATGTATTTTGAGGGGTTATTGGCATACCAGTACACAGGGAGAGCACCACGACCATAGTACTCAGCTCCAGGGGTGCAAGGATATTTGTAGTCGTCACTGCAATATATCTGGCTGGGACTCATTTCATGATTATAGCATAGTCCCCATGCTAGAGGACCACCAGTTGCAACACCATAGCCGCCTGCAAGTGGTAGATTGTGATTCTTGAATCAGAAAAGTAAGAGCACTGAAGATGAAGAAGGGCGCCATCTATTTTATTTATTTATTTTTTGGATAAAAGTAGATAAGCTGCAATTTATTCAAATAAAAGAGGGCACTATAATTTCATAATTGAAATAAACTTTGTGAATAAATAATTTGTGCCCTTTTGCCATCAAATGGTCAAAACTCAGAACCAAGCAAAAATAAATAAAAAATAAAATAAAATAAAATAAAATAAAAATAAAAATAAAATAAAATCAACAAGTCACAAGTACAAATGATGCTATCAAGCTAGTTATTTACCAATTATGCAGTGATGTTTGTATTATTGATTAAACTCTACAAGTATATATATTACGTGATTTATATATAACCCAGAAGATGTTGCCAATAAAACTTTCATAAAAACTTCAATAAATAAAATTGTTCGAATTCCATAAACATCTGTCACTATCATATTTTATATAAAACACACTGTCCTGTTTACACTAATTACACAGTGCCACCATCAAAAAAGCATAGTATAATACACATCAAAGGCAAGTTCCATTTACACAATTTCTGGTGACAACTAAAATAGTTCCTATCACAAAAATTACAAAGTCCCTAAACATCATCATTACCCTTCAATCCATGTTCTCATGTCTACATTAAATTAAGTCACCCATGAAGAAATGTAATTTCTGCCACAATGATTGGAGAGTCAAGATAGATCTTTATTCGATTTCAAAGATCACAAATCAACTGAGTACTTACAGAAACTAGAATAGAAGAACCAAAAGCCGAAATTTACTCTAGCATTGAAGGACCTATTAAGCCTCAAATCAGACAATAACAAGCTACAGTAATTTTAAACTTTCATTTCAATCAATGATGTAAGAATTTCCTGAATGACTTTGCAAATTTTTTCTTTCACTTGGAAGAACAACCAGTGATATGAGAAAAATGCATAAAAGTAGATGAACAGACATAGATCTCAGATTCTACACCAACAATAAATTCAGTAAGAATGCGAGAATTTTCCCTCTAATTATTCAAAAAGTTAAGATCCAATAGCTATCCCTCACCACCTAATTGATGCAATACAATTCAACAAAGCTGAAGCCTTTATCATTCTTGCCCCCAAATTGCAAGCCTTTCTTCTAAATTCACCTACCACTTCTAATCAAAACCTTAAAATCAGATCTGGAAATCCAACAAGAGAAAGAGAGCAAAGAAGATCTCACATGAAGTCTTGCTACCGACATGGCCAAGAAACGCAGCAACCTCCTTCATCGCCATCTGCTTACCACCAGTAGTACCAAATCCAAGAGGCTCATAGAGAGCAGCGGCGGTGATGAAAGAATGATAGTCCCAGAACCCAACAGCATGAGCAACAGGGGAGTTGCGCTTAGCGAAGAGGTTCTCAAACTGATAAACCTGGAAGAAATCAGTGATGGTTTCGTTGCAGCAATACTTGGAGTTGCTGCATTCCCATCCCTTATCACACACCTTCTCCTTCGACTTCCCTTCAACAGCCATCAAACACAACCCTACCAGGACGAGCATCAACACCGTCTTCGCCATTGCAGAATGCTTGGATCTCAGTAGCAGATGGAAATGGAGAAGGAGGAGAAGGAGATATAGGAGGAATTCGTCTGTAGAAAGCCCCCTCGGCGGAGGTGGAAGAGAAAGGGGATGATGATGGTGATGAGTTAGGGTGATTGTTTAGACTGCAAGCAAGCAATGGGAGAGGAAGCGCTTTCATGACACCTAGCACTCCCGCACCGACACATTGGACGCTTGATTGTGTGTCCACGTGGTTTCTGGTGAGGTATTTGACGGCTAAGATTTAGAGACAGCCTTGCTGACAGCCACTACTGGGCCCCTGCTACTTGTTTTTTTGGTCTTTTTCTATTTTCACTCCTCTCTCTCTCTCTCTCTCTCTCTCTCTCTCTCTCTTACTTATTTGTTGGCTTGTCTTCTTCTGCTTTTTTAATTGTGTTTTTGCTTGATTAAAAGGGTTTTGATTGTGTTTAGCAGTGGACCACTTCTTAATCTATCAGTAAGTGTTTTGTAAGGTTTTGATTGTGTTTAATAATCGACTTTTTAATCTATTGATATTAGATCTTTTATGAACTTTTGATTGCGTTTATTAATTAATCACCTTTTAATTTATTGGTAACAAATATTTTGTGAGAAAATAAATTCAAAATTTAGTTCATATCTTTTTTAAGAAAATAAATTCAAAATCCAGCTCACATTGAACGATATAACTTATTTATTTGTAAAAGTAAATTAATAAATTATGCTTAGCAAGAGAAGGGATGGTAAACTTTGTAGATGTGGTTTTATTTGTGTTTTAAAAATATATATTATAATTATTGAGATTGAAAGATTCCGTGTCTAATCAAGAATATTTGAAAGTTTAAATTTAAAAAAAAAATGTACATGAAAGATGATTTTGCCCTATTTATTTAAACATATTTAGATTTATGAGTTCTTAGAGTTATTTAAAAAAATTCTATTTATTTAGATGAATTTGTAAATCCTGATATAAATTAAATTACAAAAAACTCATATGTTAGTGTATTTCAATTATAGGCCAATTTAGCATGAAACTATATCTTGGATTTGCGTTTAACCTAGAACCCCTGTATTTACAATGATTTTTAACCAATCGCCACATAAACGTAATTAAATGACCACTTATATTATATTATATATATATATAATATTCTTAAAAATATAACATATTTTTCTCAACTTGTCTATTAAACTCTCTTTTTTTAGGCAAACTTAGCTAGGCCAACTAAATGTCACCAAAATAGAAGAACACAGTCTCATATTTTTCTTTTCATTGCTCAGTGACAATTGAAAAAATTAACCTAAACAGCCGTAAATGAAATAACATTAACTCATAAGAAAGTGACAAACAATTTCACTATTTATTAATTAAAAAAATAAAAATAAAAATAAAAATAAAAAACCCTAAATATGGTATCTCAGAAGTTTCTCTTCGCTTGGAATGCAAGTGTAAAAGTAAGAACGTCAGCATCAGTCGTTGGCAGGCTTTCATTCTCTCAATAAAATGAAATGATGCCTCAACAATCGCCTCCTCGTCCATCGACTTGATGGCCCTTCCCATCTTCTCATTCAATTGTGGTAGCTGCAGACTTGTCAGCTTCTTGCTCATCATCTTAAATAATATTTCCATTCATACAACCACCTCACCGACACCATGTCAAAACAGCTAATTAATTAATTAATTATTCAGCCAATAACAACTATACAGTCACATAAATTACTTGTTCACAAACAAATTGCCAAGGGAACAATACACATCACTAATCCATGCATCAGGCAGTGTATGAGAAACAATTAATGTGTGTACAAAAGTAATATGTTCCTCAGAAAAAATTCACATACAAAGATGAACCTCAACCAAGGCAACACATAATGCAAGGAGGAACCTCTGCTGCTGCATGTACAACATTGGGTCTTGGCATGTATGGCATTATGGCTCATGCAAAATACCATGAATTACTTTACTACATCAAGACACATTGCCTTTCTGTATGACACTATGGATCAGGCTAACCATGATCCCGAAAACAAATGGGGGTGGGGGTGGGGGCTAATCAAAACATATACGATTTGAATTAACACAAGCAAAGCACCTGACAGCATGAGCTACCTTGATATCATGTCACAAAAATATAATACACGACAAGAGCTACATAATTCATCAACCTAATTTCCCTATGTAGTTTGCTGATCATGGATGCCTCTGGGCGCCGGGTGGTGCAGTGGGCATGGGGAAGTTGTAGGTATAGTTTGATCCTGCAAACTGAGGGGCCTCCACATATGGACTCTGATACAAATCAAAATAAGAATGTTTTATGATGGTCCACAGGAGAAGTGCTTTCCAAGTACACAGCTGAAACACAAGATGTCTAGTAAGTACCTGGGTAGTCAGAGGAGTTCCGTAAGTTTGCTGTTCCACTGGAGGCTTTGGTGATGTATCAGGAGAGCTATCGTCATTGCCACCTTCATTTCCATTCAACTTGTGAACTCCACCTGTCAGTGATGTTTCACTCTCATTTGCATTGTTTGACTTGACCCTCTGTAGCAAGTCATACCATCAAAAAATTGAGCACAACTATAAGAGAAGTGTTCAAAACTGCACAAAATGATGAGTGGATGGGATACCTGAAAGATTTTTCCCAGAGTTTTCAAGCCTTTTGCACGGGCCTTGAGTTCCTCTCGCTTCACAGTGTTATCTTGAAGCACCTAATATCAATATATTGCCATATAATAGATAGGGTCATTGAAGAAAACTAAAGATATACTTTAACCAAGAAATAGAAAGGAAACTGACCATCTGACAGACACGGGATAGAGTGGCTTCTATATCAACGACATTGAGTTTCCACAGTGAGTCAACCATCAGCTTTTTGTTTGACATCACAAACTCCTCGAGTTCTTCCTCTGTATAATTTCCCTGAGTACTGAGCTGTTTCTTCATGTCCTCTTGCAGTTGAATAAGAGTGAGTGCACCTACGCCATTGTGAATCATCTCAGTAATGCTAATTCTGAATAATGTGATATGTTCAGTTTTCTTCAGCAACTCATTTTCGATTGAGCAACCAAGAACACATGCACATTGGCATTGTTCAAGAGATCATTCAAGAAATGAGAGTTAAAAGAGAGTAGCAACCAAGTCGGTGCATAATGTATATTCAGAGCAAGAGAGCATGGTGTTTTGACAAATGACTGAAGGCATCTATTCACCTGTCGCAGCGGTTAATTGAGATTTGATCACATGGCCTTTGTTTCTGAACCATTCTGCAACAAATGGCACACCCAGATATATTGCCTTTTTCCCTAGTTCCTTTGCTGCTTGTCTTGCATATATATAGCCAATGGTGTTCAACATGTCCACCCCATATGCTGTGTAAAACATCAAATTTGATTATACGCAGTGGAAATTCAAAATAAATTTGCATTACATTCAAACATCCAGCAAGACTGCATATTTCACCAAAATACCAAACACAAGTGATAAAAGAAGTTCTTTAAAGCATCCCATATTGTTTGATACATGTATGTTAGTATTCTGAATCTTATGGTGGAAAGCAAGGTAGATGCTTTCTACTGATTAGCCTGTCTCCCCTAGGAGCAACTAGAAGTCCAGAACCTAGGCTTCTTTGCATTTGCATAGCACCAATTGGTGAGGAAAACATACAGATGCTAACCAGCAAATGACATGCTCAACTAAATAGACATTTTAAAACAAGCCACACCATTCTATTGCTCAGTCAGGTTTGCCAAGTACAAGACTGCACCATGTTTGCCAAGTATAAGACTGTGCCAGGTTTGACAAGTATAAGACCAGGGCAAAGAGATAAATCCAGCTTGGATTTAACAGGAAGAGTTTGATGGTAATTGTACAGATCAAACTTAGACATGCAAGCAAATTTATGAGATGGACAAATACAGTAAAACTTAAAACTTAGAAGTGTAACAAAATTGATTTGGAGCTTGCCACTTGGCCCACCAATAAACTTTATGAACAAAGATCCCTCAAACCGTAGTCCATATATACAAACTTAAAATACAGGCATACTTGTGGCAATAGCATATGAGCCAATGGTTGAACCAAATTCAAATATGTACCACTTCAATGTCTTCTCATGTTATATCATGACTCATGAATTGCTGTTAGTCTCATAGATGCCTACATATTTTTCCTATCATGAATTATCATCTAATAGGCAGTGACAATATTACAAACATGTGGTGTTCTCTTCTAAACTCACTACATCACCAGTGTCAGATTAAAGTAGGCCAATTGGCCATAAATGAAAGAAGTCAATAAAAACAAGTAAACGACAACAAACCATACACAAAAAAGGGAAAAGAGAAAGACATAAATAGAACTGTCACCCAGACTCTCCATGAATGAATATCAAAGGCACCAAAGGGAGATCTTCAAGATCTCAATGAGAATCAAAATCCACTGAACCTTCGATATGCACCAGCAACCTACATCCAGGACAGTCCCCAATCCACATGCTGCACATATGCACATTGCAAGAGAATCCAAGAAACTAACTGAATGCCACAGATCAGTTGGACAGAATTGCACTTAATAAAGAGTCAAGCAACTATTTATTTTCTGTATGGCATAATGAATATAGCTGGTCTACTAAATATCATCACTTCCTGGCAAGATTCACTTTCATGAATACCAGATCCTGTAAGGCAAGCCAGATAAGACAATTTGATTTTCAATGGCACTTCAAACTTCCAGGAATACCACGTTATAAGTGTTCATAATTCCCAATTCTCAAGAGCAAATAGATTTCTTCACCAAGAAGTTGCATTTACAGTCTACTGCTAGAAACCATCTTCTCAAATCCTTCTGATTACCAAGGGAGATAATCGCCAGTTTCTCAAACAACCTTAAAACTTCATCCTCTTGTTCTGCTGCTTCCGCAACACCCGCATAAAGATCTAATAAATCTTCGCTGGAGGCTCCTAACAAAAACGTAATTGTATGAGAGTTGCATTCAGAGTCTAGTGCTAGAAACCATCTTCTCAAATCCTTCTGATTACCAAGGGAGATAATTGCCAATTTCTCAAAAAACCTCAAAACTTTGTCCTCTCGATCTGCTGCTTTTGCAACACCCACTTAAAGATCTAATAAATCTTCACTTGGAACACCTAACAAAAAGTAGTTGTATGAGAGAAGCCAAGCAAAATTTCTCTCTTTTTCAACATATCATGCTTCTAAGTTCTACTAGAGGATCAGCCCAGTCACTGTTGATTTGCAGCGCAAGTTATGGCAATATATAGAATAGGTCAAAAAGAATAATGGAATCTTTAATAACTTGAAGCAGCATATTTTAAGGCTTGGTAGCTTCCACTTCCAGTGCTTCTTTCTACTCTTTGCTTTGTTTTTTGGGTATAAAAGCAAGCAAATTTTAAGTTGAATCTAGAACTTAAAAACTGTTTGCCTTGCCTTTTTAAGGAAAAAGAAACAACAAATTCAGCAATCAGGTTTAAGCAGACATCCTACAGGTCAAGATTTTAATTAAACTCTCAAATGCCATCTAAATATCACATGAAGATGCTAAGACAGAAGCCTGCATTGACAAAGCCTGCTCAGTTTTTTTTAGCTTGAATTTGCATAAAAGACTAAAAGAATCTACATCATAACTATTATATAAGATTAAGTAGATGAAAGTCCATTGTCAAGTTTTAGTTGGATCCTAATTTAAAACGAATTTGGAAGTCTTTAGATATAAAATACTCAACGTGATTCCTCAAAAATAAATAAATAAATAAACAAAAATAAAAAAGAAAAAAGAAAAAGAAAAAGGGGGAAAAAGGCACAAGAATTCTTAGAAACTATCTTTAGGGTAGCTGGGTGAAATCAAGTTGGCAATGAGGATTGTAAGTTCATGAAGTCTTATCATGATAAGCAGCATTGACTTGCAGTATTTTGGGCCAAAGTAGGTCATTTGTTGATGCCAAAAAGTTATTAGTTCCACAAAACAAGCTAAAAAAGTAAACAACAAAATTGAAAATGAGGATCAGATTACCCACGTCAGCTTAGGATAGGTACAGAATCAGAAGGAAACAAAAGTGAACAATTTGCGACAGTAATGCAAACAGACAATCCATTTCTTCTGACAACATATTTGCTCATCACTCTTTTAGAAAAACATAGTGGAGGTCTTCCTTAGTCTGAGCGGAAGAGTAAAGCTCAAAAGTTAATTAATAATATTCAGATTTTAAATTCTACAATAAAGAAACATTTTGAAATAAATTAAAATTTAATTAAACAATCAAAACATTCCAAACCCTACATCTTTGACGATTTTCAGTAACAAAAATATAATAGGCGCCCTAAAAATCAAGCAACAGCTTATATTAGAACCAGGTAACATGGTTCCTCAAACACTTCAGACTTTATAGCGTAAAAAAGACAGACATACAAAATGACTAAAACAATTGCACAATTCAAAAAGTTACCAGCATTAGAAAGCCTTGCGACCTCAGCTTCAGCATGACTAATAAAGCCATCTTTGTCACGTTGAACATATTGATGGAGTCGATTTTTAAGTATTTCAGCTAATTTTTCTTCTCTTTCCTTTTGGAAAACCTGTAATAAGAGATGAAATGATAGCATTCACAGCATTGCAAGAGAAAAGAGAAACTAAATGCACAAATGCATAAATACATGAAAAAATCCTGAAACAACTCAAAACAAGAGAAGGAATGTTCTACAGATATATTTTATGACAAGAATCAATAAACATTTTGTGAACCCCATTCATAATCTGTTGTTTATCATCAAACTGTAATACATACAATAACAATATAATGTCAATTAAATTCATCAAAATAAACTTTTGCCTCGGTGCCATGGCAAAAGTTGCATATTTTACAGTTTATTTATTATTTATAAAACTTATACCATTTAAATTCCTTCCAAACTGAAACAATTGCAAACTGCTCAGTTCGTCATACATCAATTACAAAAGTAGAAGCAAAAAATCATTATTATGTTCTGTAAAAATCAACCTCACCAGAAAATTAGGAGAGAGGATTTGGTGAAGAAGAGTTTCTGATCACAAAGTCAAACACAAATTTCTAATAAAACACATTGAGCTCAATTTCTTTTTGATGATTTCAGGGTCTAGGGAGCATTAATATCCAGTTTGTCTGTTGCAATCTAAGTTTTCTTAGTTAATAATTTAGTTTATGGTCTTTTTTTTTTTGTTTTCACCATAGGGCAGTTCTAGGGTTCTCTTTATATTATGTTTTATGGAGATCAATGTGATCTATCCTTGAATAATAATGTTTTCTGAATTTCACAGGAATTCTTTTCTTGTTCTTGATGTTTGACTAGAAAGTTGTGTATAATCTTTCTTCTTACCTACACTACATTAATGTCCAATTTTACAAAGATACCTTCATTTTCTCTTCAAGCTTTTTAGCATCAAATTGCTCCCCTTCAGTGAAAATGTCAAGTGAAGCAATTGACGCCATCGCAAGCTGGCCAATATACTCCTCAAAAAGCTCACTTCCAAAAAGCATTGCAAATATCGCAGCAGGATCAATAATTGCATCCCTGCATGACACACACATTATGATATTTCTCATTTTGCTCAACCAACCCAAGAAAAACCAAAAATGGGACAAAGAAAAAATGAAACTCACGTCGAAATGCCTGCCTTTCCATACACATCATAAGCTTGGCGCTGTGTTGGGTCACTAAGTACTTGGTAAGCCTCTCCCAGAGCCTGAAACCACAATATTACTGAGTAAAAAGTACTCTAAAGGTGAAAACTTCAGAATGTTATCAGGGAAAACTTTTAAAAGATTAATAAAACAAATACACATGATGAGATGTAACTATTGCATTCACAAGATTATGGAAAATTCCATTAGCACCATTTCTTCTATTTAGGGACCCATTCTAGGTGTTCCATTTTAAGGACAATCTATTCAAAAAAGAAAAGCAAGCCAGGTCATTGCATTGTGGGCTATGTTTCACAGCTCTGATTTGGGCAGAAAATGGATTGCGTACAAGTGTACAACTATTTTTAAGTTAGCACAAGATGAATAACTGCTCTTGCCAATAGATAAATAAGGATTACGATGATAAAATGACTAATTGTGATAACTAAAGAACTTGCCTGAAAATTCTGTGCTGCTTGGGGATCATTAGGGTTTTTATCGGGATGGACCTGCCTTGCCTGGAAAGCATGAAAGAGCAATCAGGTATAGAAAAAAGAGAAATTATAAGCACAGAGGGAAAAATGACATTAATAGCAAATCAAGAGATAGGATAATGATTTTGTAACATCAAGAAAGTATACTAGCCACAAGATCAATCAGAGACTATACTATAAAAATTCCACAACCAAGTCAAACATGTAAAATTCAAAAGACATGAATGGTGATACACCAAAGTATTCAGAATTCAAGATTTCAATATAGTTACTATAACATACATAAGTCCAAAAGGTAGCATCAATAGATAAGAATGCAATGGAACAAGATATCAAAATAAATCAGTTCTGGTTGCCCTTCTTTACAAGGATCTTTTCATAAAGGACATAAACTTAGTTCAGGAAATACGGTAGAAAGGAAGCAGCACACCATTCAAGTTGTTTCTTTCCATCAGTACAGCATCCCCCAATCTCACAAATTCCGAACTTTCACAAGTTAGAATATTCAATCAAGAAAATTAAAACTTTTGCAGCTAAAAGAAATGCCAGCCATTACCAAAGTACCAACTTGTACACTTCTGAAAGATTCGATCTTGAAAAGAAAATAAGAAAGTAGGAAACTGATCCATAGCGTGGTTCCTTTTTAAGTTCTGATTGCCCTAATGGTAATAATTCCCACAAACTTCAGCTCAACATTTTGACAAGGGAATCAAAGAAAAAAACTAAACAATCCCCAAATGAAAAGACCAGGATTGCAAGAAATTTTCTCGAAACGATCACAAATCAAAAGGGAAAACGACGAAGACGACGATGATGATGAGGATGAGAATGAGGAGGAAAACAACAAGGGGCTAAAATTTCTCCAACTGTGAACCAGAACAAGAGAGATCAAAACAAAACAATGAAAAAGAAGAAAGAGATACCTTGATGTAGTAAGCCTTCTTGATCTCCGTCTCGGTTGCTGAAGGGCTAACTCCCAACACATCGTAGTAATCTGTTTCCTTTACCATCTCTGTTGAATCCTTCTCCGATCTAGAGAACGATGCTGGAGCTGGTGCTCTGATGCTGATGATGGTGGGGGATGATCTGGTTGAATCGCAGCCAGCCAAACGCGTTTCTATCCTTTGTTTCTCTGCGTTCTTGTTCTTCTCTTTCCTTTTTAATGTGTTTTTCCTAAGGACCAACTATTATTCTCTTTCCACGAGGAGACAGAGAGCGGCCAAGCTGATTGGCAGGTACTATAAGAGAGAGAAAGAGAAAGAGAAAGAGAAAGAACGGTTTGATTCCTATAAAACGCGTATTTAGTTTAGAGAGCGCGCATACCTCACCTCCTACGCACTCGCTGACTCAGCACGGTCCCAGTAGACTGACTAGTCCTACTCAGAAAGTTAGGGCCCCCTGAATGAGTCTGCGCTTGGGTTCATCTTGGGTCGGTTAACCTAGAAGGTGCCTTGAACTGACTCGGCCATTTGACAGGCCGGTTGCTGGTAATTAGCAACCGGCCTGCATTATAACCGACCTGATTACTGATTGATTTTTACTAACTTTACAGGTTGAGAAGTTCTAAATAATTAAACTACAAATAGTTAGTATTAGATTAGTAGCAAATATTATTATTATTTAATATTACAATACATTATTTTAATAAATATTATTCACCTCTATTATTAATATTATTTAAAATGAATAGAATTTACACTAATTATTCATATAAAAAATGTTTTTATACAAAGAAATATAATTTCAATGGTGTGCACTAGTATAAATATATTGTTAATTTAAAACCATAATCATTTTTACGATAATTTTTGTGTATTTCTTGTTTAATAGAATCTCTAAAATTTTGTTTATGTTTAAAAAAATTATGGGCTGAAAATCATAATATTATTTGAAATCATAATTAACAAATAATTAACTTAAATAATTTTTGTTAAATTAATATGAAAGTTTTTACGTAATGTATAACAAAAAATTGTAATTATAAATTTTTAACCATTTTCACATTAACAATATAATTTATCGAAGCCCTCGCTTGTCTCTCTAAGTGCTCGTTTGTTCTCTGTTCTGATGCGCGAACAAAGAACCGGACGGTTGAATCCTGGAGAACAACACCATCTGAGTTTTCTGTCGCACTGCAAAAAGGAGGGCGAATTTGTTCTTAAGGACAGTGCTCTTGCACGCCTCAGTCTTCTGTCATCCCGTTCCCGTTTCCGCTCCAACAACAAATAAGATTTTCCAACACATGGAATATCCATTAATTTTTTTAAAAAAATGATTTTACAATATTAGGACATTTTATACGAGACAATTTGATTGCTTATTAAGCGTTTAATGTTCAAACGCTTCAGTTGGTGACCACCAAACCGCTCTTTTTTCTATCTCATAATTTCTCTCTTATGCCACACAATTATTGATTGAAAATATTGTTTAGATGAATAACAACGTGAATAATAAGTGGAAGAACGCCAGTCATGGAGTATAGAAGTTGATAAAATGTTTATAAGTGCATGTTTTAGAATTTCAATTGATAGGATTGTAGGCTCTAGCCAAAATGATAGGACATTTTAAAACGAGTAATTAAGTATTTAAACGAAAATCGAAGATTTGGTTCAAGAAAAAAGCCAACTAGCTGTAAGTATTATTAGTTTTTTAGATGCTTCTAATTGTTAATAAATTGGACCAATTATATGACAAATTATTGGAAGAGCATCATAGTGGATGGAGTGATAACTAGTTAAAGGAACACGCTCATATTCTATATTATCAGAATTATTAAAAAAAAAAACATTTCTTTTACAAGCATGATTTGATGATGTTGAAAGATTATCCAAAATGGAAACCAAACACTCCTCTTCCTAGGTCTTTAAAGAAAACAAAGATCAACGACATTGGCACCTACATCTCTTTATTTAATGCAGCTACAAGTCTTGATATAAATAACAATGATGTCGAAGTTAGTCTAATTGGTCAAAAAACAGGAAAGGCAAAGGTAAAGGCTATGAAGAAATAATAGAAAAGTGAATTGAATTACAAAAATGGAGGAATGAAAAATTAGCTGACATGTAAAGTTTGAAAAAAAATTCTTTGAAATGGTTACAGATCATCAAATGTTTGACATAGAACCATATGAGATAATGCCAGAAGGCTCTTCGTAAAATATACCTCATGACTCTTCATGGTCCTAATACCCTAGAAGTAGAAATTGAACAAGTAGTAAATAGAGTAAGTATAGCCATAAATGATCGTTTTGAAAAAGTACAAGTACAAAAAAAATTGATGAGAAATGATCCAATATTAAAAGAATTAAGAAATGAAGTTAATGAGTTTAATTATAGATTAGCATATCTAAGAGCAATAAAAAGAATAAGAGATAATAATGAAATACATATTCATTTACAAATGTCAATTTTCATTAATGGATATTGTAGAAGAATTTCTTAGAAAAACTGAAGGATTATTAGAAAAACCCTGTAGCAATATTAGAAAAAAAATAATTTGTATAATTAACCACAAGTAATAGGTGAAAAAATAATTATCAGACAAAATAATGTTATAACAATAATGTTAGCTGGAACATCAGATTATTAAGAAAGGTATCTGAAAAAGTAGTTAGAAGTAATAATGATATAGATGAAATTACTAAGAAGTTTACAAATTTAAAAGTAACTAAAAAATCTAGATCTCCTTTTGTAACATGGTCAGAAGAAGAATTAAAGAAAAATCCAGGAATGAAAGTAGGATTTCCCGATATAACACAGTATAAAAATTAAGAAATGGAACACTTAGTTAAAAAAAGTTATTTATTTTAAGACCTTAGAAGAAGCCTCTGAATTAATCTTAGGAAACAAATTAATAAGACTAGATTTTAAGGATTTAAGTGTTAAAAAATAGATACAATATTATCATATTCGTTTGTTAGGAAAAATAATGAATGGTTATGGGTTTGAAACTAGAGAAAATATTTAGAAGAACTTTTAACAGAAGAAGAAGAAATTGCTAGACAATTAGAAGACATAGATATTGATGAATTAATAAAAATTTCAGGGATAGTTGATAACTATGATGAAATACAGATGAATGTGCAAAGTGTAGGAAGGAATAATCAAGCAAGTTCTAGCAATAATCAGGCAAGTACCAGTTCAGCTAGCCCAGCAAGATTAATAACTACTAAAAATGGCTTAAGAACAACACAACTCCTTAGACAACAAAGTAGTTATGAGTTTTTTTAATCATCTAGAACAATCATATAGAACCTTTAGTCAAAGAGGAAGACCAGATCCCTTAGAAGTAATAAAAACCATACCACACCAAAATTATCGTGGTAGTATGTTGGTAATTAGCATAGTACATCCTAAAAAATGGGCTGAATTATTAGATAGATGGGAATCTGATGTTATTATTGCATTAGACAATATAGGAACAATAAATTTTTATAGAAAATCTATTAGGAATAACTGCTAGAAATTGATGAATAGTTAGAAGATAAATTTTCCAAATGATTACAAACATTTAATAGACATGGTGGATAATCCATATAATATTACAACACAAGTCTGACAAATTATCTTAGGAATAAATCCCTCTAGGGGAGAAACTTTACTACAAGATATAGCTGGAAGAGATTTAGAAAGACTGCATTTAGATAGCTTTAATGATATTATAAGATTTAGCCAAAGTTATACAACTTTAGCTGCAATGAAGAGCATTTTCAGGATCAGAATTTACTAAAAAATGGTTTAGCAAGATATTAAAATTATTAGGAGATTTAATTTATAAAGCATGACGAAACCAAGGTAATAAAAATGTTCAAGGAATAGGACCAACTATTTTGTTTACTTTTAATTATTTAAAAGAAAAATGTTTAGAAAATGAAACAATTAGACAAATAGCAAGCTATAGTTATTGTAACAAAATATATGTACCAGTAGTGCATAGGGAAACAAAACCTAGAACATTTATAAAAAATAAAGATCTAGAGAAAATCATGTAAAAAAGTTTAAAATTCAGAAACCACATTTAAAATATAAGTGCTTTATCTGTGGAGAAATAGGACACTATGCAAGACATTGTATTAAAGATAGAGTTAAAAATAAAAGGTTAAATATGTATCAACAGTAAGAGTTACCAAACGAAGTAGACATAGTAAGTGTGGCAATATATGACACTGCAAAACACAATGATATATGTAGCATATTTGGAGGAGTAGAAAATAATTTTACCGAAGAAAATAATCTTTTAGAATTTAATCAAGTTTTTGGTAATAGAGACTCAATGGATAATGGATGGCTTACAACTTAGATAAAAATCCTAAATTCCTTTTAGAAACTTATAAGCAAAAACTAGATAATACTTGTACACATGAATTTATAGATCATAAACTAAATTTTAAACAAAAATGTGACATTTGTTATAAATTTCATATTACTAAATACAGAATAACATTTCATAAGTGTGAATTATCTTTATGCAAACTTTGCGCAAAACAATGTTATAATCATATAATTAGCCAAATAACTATTGAACAAGTAGTTACTCATGCACAATCAAATGATAAAAAGAATTAAACAATTATTAAGAGATAACACAAGAATAGAACAACTAGAAAAAGCAAATGCTGATTTAAAAGAAAAATTAAACTTCTATGAAGCTAAGGAAAAAGAGTTATAATTATAGAAGCAATTAAAGAAGAAAGAGAAAATTATGAAGAAATAATAGAAAATGAGGAGGAAATAGCATTATCCTTGAATGCTTATAATAATAATAATCTCTTAAACTTAGATTGTATTCTTGAATTCAAATATGGTTATAAAGTTAATGTAAAAGGTATAATAGACATAGGAGCAAGTAAATGTTATATTTCCCCAGACTTAATTCCCTCTAAATACATAGAAAATGCTTTATACACATCAAAAAGTAAAAGGTGCTTTTGGTAAAATAACTATGTTAGAAAAGAAATTGGTAAATTGCAAAGTAATATTTAATAATAGTAAATACACTTTACCATTTGTATGGGTAAAACCAGCATCAGGAAAAAAGGTAGCTAGACTGTTAATAGGAATGAATTTTATAAAACATATAAATGGTGGACTTATAGTCCAAGGAGAAAAATTTGCTATATGTAAATATATGGATAGTATTCTTACATCACCCATGATTAGCAATGAAGAATATCTTATTGAAGGAATAATTCCAAATGAAGTTGAAATCTATAAAGAGATCAATCTAGAAATAGAAAATGATCTAGTAAGACAAAAATTAGAACCTTTAATTGAAACATTGAAAAAAAGATGGAACTATAGGAGAAAACCTTATTAAAAATATTAACAGAGTCAATATTATCTGTAAATTAGAAATCAAAAACCCAGATGTAAGGTTAGCATGCCCTATAATAAAAGCAACCCCTTATGAACAAGAGAAATTTCAAAAGCATATAAAAGAATTAGAAGAGCTAAAATTAATTACTAAATCTCAAAATCCACAGAGGATTAGAGACTTTATAGTAAATAAATATAGTGAAATTACTAGAGGTAAAAGTAGAATGGAATATAATTATAAAAGACTAAATGATAATATTGAAGATGATAAATATCCACTTCCTAATAAAGAAGCCTTTATTAATAAAATTAAGAACACTTATATATAAAGTAAATTTGACCTCAAATCTTGATTCTGGAAAGTCTCTTTAACAAAAGAAAGTAGATCCTAGACTGCCTTTATTACTCATAATGGACATTATGAATGGATTGTTATGCCTTTTGGTTTAAAAAATAATCCACAAGCATTTCAAAGAAAAATGGATGATATATTTAGAAAATATGTAGATTTTATTATAACCTATATAGATGATATCTTAGTCTTTAGCAAGTCCGTAAAAGATCATGTGTAACATTTGATTATATTTTTTAAAGAATGTCAAGAGAATGGCTTAGTATTATCTAAAAAGAAAATCAAAATGGGAAGTAGATAAATTGAGTTTCGTGGTGTAATAGTAGGACTAGGAGAAATATATCTCCAAAAATATATAGCATCTAGTATATTAGAAATGCCAGATAAATTAGAAAATTTAAAACAAATTAAATCCTTATTAAAAAAAACTAAATTATGCTATAAGTTTTATACTAAACCTTAGCCAATTAGCAAGACCATTATATAATAAAACCAAACAAACAAGAGAAAGACATTTTAATTATGAGGACATAAAGCTAGTTCAACATATTAAGGATAAGATAAGAAATTTAAAACCATTAGAATTACCTTCCCCAGGTAGTTATTTAATAATAGAATCTGATAGAAGATTAGGAGGTTAGGAAGCAGCATTAAAATTAGACCTACTGTATTTTCTAGTATGAAAGAAGAAAAAATAAGTAGATATTACGATAGTGGCACTTACCAAACAAAAGTAACTGTAATAGATGCTGAAATCATAATAGTAACAAAAGTAATGAAAAAGTTCAAAATATTTATAATATAGGTTTTTTATACTAAGAGTAGATTGTTAAGTAATAGTAGCATTTTACAATAAAAAATTAGAAAGCAAACTATCAGAAAATAAATGGTTAAAATTTATGGATTACATAATAGGTAATGGATTCCAAGTTGCAATAGAACACATAAAAGAAAATAATAATTTCTTAGCAGATAAATGATCAAGAATAATCAAAGAAATCACTTGATTTATCCATACATGATGACAAAAAAGGGGATTACAAAGCTAGTAAGTTCCTCTGAGTTTTTGTTACTGTGAAAATCAATAAGCCTTCTCCTGATAAACCCTTAGCTTGTATCTCTGAATGTTTAGAACAGTGGCTGCAAAGCTAGCAGGATCATTTGCGTTTCTAAGAATGGGAGAAGCTCAAGTTGATACCAAATTCCCTTCAGCATATCATGATAATCTTTTAAATAAATAATCTTTTATTATCTAACCATGTTTCTTTAATTTTGCAGATGGAAAAGAAGAACTTTCCCTCAGAACCAACCCTTAAACTCCCTATTTCCCCTATGGGATCAAATCTTCATTTCAATATCCCTTTACCGATCACAAATCATAATCACACCCTCTTGGATAACATTTGGGCCTCCAAAAATAATCCTAAAAGTTTCATACCAGTTCTTCATACCCTTAGTGCTTACTTCCATAACAAAAACAAATTCCCAAGCTCATTCCCCAAGCTCAAGTTCTACAAGCCAAAGTATTCTTGCCTCATCAAGAATTACTTCTTAAATCCTGAAGCCACATATAGTGGAATATTTCATCGAGCAAGATTGGAAAATCAAATTTCTAGAGACAGAAGTGAATATTTTAAAAGAAAAGGAAGAAAAATTAGAAAAATAATTAGCAGAGAAAATGAGGAAAAATGAGGAGTTAAAAAAATTTATCCAAAAAACAGAAAGAGAAAAGGAAAAAATTTTGAAATATTTCCTAAACAAATTGGTGAGATTTTTTAATTAGTTATGCCAAAAAAACCAAGACTAACCATTA
Organism: Dioscorea cayenensis subsp. rotundata; assembly: GCF_009730915.1. Classification (NCBI taxonomy): domain Eukaryota; kingdom Viridiplantae; phylum Streptophyta; class Magnoliopsida; order Dioscoreales; family Dioscoreaceae; genus Dioscorea; species Dioscorea cayenensis. The sequence goes on from NC_052478.1 coordinate 15,371,808, forward strand.
TCTGAACAAAAGACTATGTGATAATTCATGCAAACTGAAGCACAAATCCGTAATGGATTCGCCCTAGGAGGAATGATGTTCTGTGAACCCAAACATAAAGATACCGATTTCTCTGTGAACAAGGTTTCATTGTCTTACAAGGATCATTTAATCTTGCCTCATATATGAACTAGACTATTGAAGGAGTTCAATTCAATTTGGTTGACTTAATTGAAAATGGTTATGTAGCACGCATTATCATCACCGACTCCTCCCAAATCAAACTTCTCAACCAATACTACCAACTAGTTCATATTCTTCACTGAATCTTCAAATACGGCAATTTAGAAGAAGGTTTTATCAACATGGAGTTTCACACTATTCCACTTGCTTTGCACCATATCATGACAATACCCGTCATCAAATCAAGATCACTTTATTTTGTCCGCATGAGCCTTACCAACTCCATATGAGGTATGATGATATTAGTGTCGTCTTAATTCCCAGTGAGATTCAACAACAACTCCATTTATGGCAAGCACATATGGTTGCCATTGACTAGAAGTGTACTCATATTCACCAAAATTGCCAGCTCATACTAGAAACACCTACCATCAAGGTCTACAGTCATCCAGACTTTACTTTTCTTGTTTACTCTCCTTTTCCTAATCTCCATATGACCATGGAACCTACTACCCTCCACATGAATAAGAACAACTCATGGGCCAGAGTTTATTCTTTTGGAGACCTAGACATCGTTAGCATTCTTAGTGATGACTTCATGATGGATCCTGATGAAGATTCCTTGACTGAGCACAACATTGTTAATCTCATGGAAGACTAATTTTTTGGTTATTCTATAGCCTATTTTGTGTGTGGGTGATGGGTTTTTGTGTGTGGGTGATATGTATGTAAATACATTCATGAGTGTATATGTATAAGAGTATGTATATATAGGTATGCATAAGTATGAGTGTATGTATGAGTGTTTCACCTACTTTGTCGGTCACTTATTATGGTTGTAATATTGTCAAATCCTATACTCTAGGTAGGGTTATTAGGTTTATTATTGAGTTCTTATATTATTACTCAAAACCTACTTCTAGGTAGGATGACTTAGTGACATGACTTGTCACATCTAGAATAGTAATCTCTCCTTCTATATAAAGAGACACCTTATAGCTATTTTGGGGTATGAAATGAAAGTTAAGAAAAGCATTAGGTTTCGGTAAATAGCTTTGTGTTCTTGCTCTTACTTCATCCTCTCCATTTCCCTAACCTTCTTTCTTAGCTTCCTTTGCTCCACTCTGATAACTCTCACAGCCCGTCATTGTAAGAGAGCCCCATACCCCTCTCATGGAATATATTATATAAGTTGTCACTTATATTAACAAAAAGGTATGAATGAAGATACCATTTTTGTGGTACCCTGTCCTGATTTTTGTCCTCAGGCTTTTTTTAGATTCTTGTGCATGTATTAGGGGTAAAATGGTCATTTTACACTAGTGGCATCCTTGCATGATTGCATAGTAGGTTGTGTGTAAAAACCAGCCGAAAATTAGGGCCAAAACGGTCTTTTAGACACATTTCTTTCAATTTTCTACTATTAAGGGTATTTTGTTAATTTTCCTATTTCTTTAAAAAAAATTTTGAAAATGAGAGGATAAAGCAATATGGTTTTCTTTCCTTCTCTCATTTCTTTCCTTCTTCCTTGTTTTCATTTCCTTTATTTTCTTCGGCCGATCACCAAACCTTGGAAAAAAAAAAATTTGCCGTCGAGTTTTTCCAACAAATCAATGCTCCTATTCTCTTCCTCTCATTCTCCTAAGCTTGGTAAGGCTTCAATCCAAGGTTTTTTCTTTGTATTTTGGTCATATTTAATCATTTTCGAAAATCTTTGAACCCCTAGAAATAAACCTTGGTTTTAATTGTTTTTGGCCTCAAATCGAAGCCAGTGTCGTTGTTATTCACCTATGGTTCGAAGCCAGTGTCGTTGTAAATTGGCAAGAAACCATTGTTTAAGTCAAGTTTTATCGTAGCAGTACTGCAGCAAACCCGAAGTTACTGTAGCACTGAAAAACTTTAGGCTTTTCTTGCATTTCTTTGGTCTAAATCGAAGCCCTTCTTACTTGGAATCCATTGGAACTAGTTTTACTTTGGTTTGACGTCATTTGGTTCCAAAATGATGTCAGTTTTCCTAAAATCCCTAGAGTTACATGTTTAACATGTAACAATGCATTTGCATGCATTTTGTTTCCATTGTTGTATTCATTGGTTCTTAGATTTCCTTCTTGATTCTAGGTGGCGAGGCATCTTCCAAGGGGAAGGAAACTGTCGACCAGTAAGCATGTCTCAAGGCGAGACGACTGGTTCTGTGAGTGGGTTACTTGTTAATTACATAGATTTAGTAAGAGTATTATAGTATTTCTCTATATGTTTTATATCTTAAATTTGATGCTAAACCAGATTTCATTTGCTATATATATATGGATATTTTGAGTATGGAGTTATTTGGCAAAATGATTCTAGTATACTTATGCATATTTATCTTGAAAGAAACATGTTTACATGTAAATGTATTTTTACATACAAATGGAATATAGATTGATGTATATTTCCGTATTTACACATCATATGCTTGATTCCTCGAGTTGGTATCGGAAAGTATTGCATTGTGGCATTTGGATTTTGATGGTGATAGTGGACTTCAGTCCGATACTGCAGTATGGGGTTCCACGGTCCGGCCTAATGGGAGGCGGCGTGGTCAACCCTGAGTTTATCCTGGTCAAGAGGTGCGCAGAGCCATTGATAGGGGGTATTTTATGTGAGAAATCCGGGGTCAACACATGGGATTTTCAATGGCCAACACCAAGGAAGGCAGCATTGTGAATTTTGAAAGTCTTAAAACACCTTGGTGCTCCCGTAGCTAGTCGCGGCCACGATTAGCTTGGGAATTGTTTGAGGCCAGCTTGTATTTTGAGCGGTGCTCAATGGGTTGGAACATATTACTTACCTGTACTATTTTTGAATTATTGTGTTATATGTTACCTTGTTGAATACTTGGAACTACTTTTATATGTTATTATCATTGTGGTTACTACTATTTAAAATACTTTATTACTATGTTATATCTATGCTGACACCACTCACTGGGTAACGTTTGTTACTCACCACTCTCCTTTCTTCTTTCTCAGACTACAACGTTGGACTGGGTTGTGCTTGGTAAGCAGTAGACTAACCTACCATTTTCCCCTTGTTTAAGTTAATGTGCAGTGTGCATGTAAACTTTATGGATCCACTAAACTTGATTTTGCGTGTGCATTGTTCCTGTACTTTGTATCTGCACTTTCTGGTTGTAGTTGGAACCCTGGTTGGTTCTGTTGTTGTTGTTGGCTTCTTCTTTAGTCAGTTGTGTTAGCAAAGTTGTTTTGAGCCTTACGGCGACTAGGAGATGGGGCGCTGTAGGCTCCATTTCTTGTTGTCGTGGTGATTGCCACTTGCTCAACTTGGGTCGGGGCGTGACAATTTTGATACAAATCATTTTGATAATATAGAACTTATTTTGGTTATTTTTTTTAAGCACATCCCTCAATGATCTATAAATGAAAATTACAATGGATTCATATCAGCTTTAAACATACTATGCGAGTGGTACAATATCCCAAGTAGGTAAAGAATGTTACTAACTAACTAGATGAATAAACTAAGTATCTAGATCTCATTACTAAGAACTTACATTAAACAACAAGGTGTAATGCGGCTAAGGAACTCATTACAAATCCCTTACCATCCATAGCTTTTATGTTACAACCATGGAGTTGTGGTCATGTAAAGCTTTTTCCTTTGTTTTATATGATAATGGCATAGCATCCTTCAAGCCTTGAATAATTTCCATGGTGACTAAAACCTCTTCACAAGTTCTCTCCTTGAAGTCTATGAGCTATGTGTAATACCTTTTGAAAAGTGCATTTTTCTTCATTTCAAATATAAAAGGCAAAAAACTATTTATGAAGGGACATTTATTAGCTATGATCCTTTATTGAGATAGTTTAGAAAGCATAGACTGGCTTGTTCAAGGCCCTCAAGCTCCTCTCTACCTTTAAAAATAAAAAAAATTATAATTAGTTTTTTTTTCAAAATCAATATTCATAAATAAATATCATTAATTATAAAAAATAATGAAATTAACACTTCTGAAAGAAAAATATTCAAATCACTTTATGATTTTCACAAATGACATTGTGTCTTTTTCACACATTAACAACTAGTGCTTCTTGTAGAAACATTAAAAAAAACGCATTTGGCAAAACATTTCTAAAATATATAAATTAAAAATTTATTCATAAGTGAATCTAAGTTTTTAATTATAAAATATTTCAATATCTAGATTTAAAAGTTTAGAATAAAGCAATCCACTAGATAGATAAAGCACCACATTTTACAAAAATCAAAAATAGCATTTTTATAATTTAAAGAAGAAAATTTAACATTTAAAGATTATTTCACTTATATGCCCTGGCAAAAATGAAAAGTTACTTATATGCCATTATAAAAATGACAATTGCTTATATAACTCTATAAATCACTCTTATTTTCTCAAATGCTTCTTGGAACAAAAATTAATTAAAAAACTAAATGATTTTTTACTCTTTCTTTCTTTATTCATTTTGTAAAATAAAAAATAGGTGAAAAAGTAATTAAAAAATACTCTCCAAGTTACTTTCCTAGTTGAACAAAAGCGCTTTTAAGTTATTCATATCATCATAATCTCCCTTGTTTTCAAGAAGCATACACTTCAGTCCAACTATTTAGTAATGGTACGAAACATAAGACTAAAGTTACTATGCTGCTCTTTATCCTCCAAAAACTTGAAGTGTTGAAAGTTGTAGTCTTATTTTGTGTCCAACCATTTCATTGCATGAGGTTCGTAAAACTATTTCTTTGTTCTTCTTTTGAATAGATGCCACTTAGAGAGGATGGGGGGTCCCCAGAGTTCATTCCATTATGGTCGAAGATGTCATTGGAGAAGGAAACTGACTTGAACCCATGGTGATACCCCTTCTTTCCACTATTTCCATTTGCATTTGGATTTGGCTGCGTCCAAGAGAAAAATGCATCTCCAACTGAAAAGGAAGAAGGAGGATGCTTGGATGAAAAAAGAAGATGAGGAAACAACTATTGTTGAGAACCCACATTGCCATTACTCCAAGCATGAAAGGTTTGAAGCCTTAAGGACACTTGAGGCTAGTCACCTCTTTTTTTGCTTAAAGGTTGTGCAACATTGGTGAAAATGATGTTATTATGCAAAGATAGTAACCTGAGATTGTTTTGCATACTATAAAAGTATTGTTTAGTGATAATTTAATTGTTTGGTTGTGCCCTTATTTCAATTCGGTAAAACGTGGTTTCTAGATTTATTATTATTTCACTATAAATTTTTGTTTAAATCATCTATGAAAAATGAATGGATATTCGAGTGTTGCTATTTATTCACAATTAATCCTCATCATGAAAAGCAATGTATATTAAGCGAGGAAGCTAATGTTTGGGATCCAAACCCATAGATCTAATTTGTATACATCTAATCTCCTTGTGCCACACATTAATTTATGAAACTTTCTACTTTGGTTGTATGTTTGGTTCATCTATTTTAGATATTATGTATAAATACTGAGCTATGTTTAATTTAGAGAAAATTTTATTGGTTTATAATGCTCCTCCTACTAGTAAGTACACTAGGCATATCAAGTAATATTGTGTGCTATAAAGCAAGATATCGATCACATGAGAACTGGACTTGCTAGTACTAGCTATTCTCTCATTATCTATCTGATCAAAATAATAGTAGGTAGAAGAATTGAATTAAGGGAAAAACTAAAATGGTTGTGGGTAATTGAGAGATCATTAATCATGGAAAGATGGTATATGGACGTGGATCCCTGATAGGGATGCATGCAATTGCACATGCCGATCGAAGTAATAATATGCTCGAAACCAAGGTCGAATCCACAAGGGCTAGATAACACTAGTACTAATTCTATCTCAATTAGCTAACCAACAATCAATAGTTAAGAGCCAAACTCAAAAGAAAATCAAAGATAAAAGACCAAATCAAGGGTGATAAGGACAAGAAACAATAGGAGAAAATGGTGCCCAAATATGATTTCACTTGGGATTCTAGGAAGTAAAGTAATTACAATTTAATATAAATCAATCCTAGCTTTATTTAACTGAGGGATTCAAACATACACTGAGTGCTCTCTATGGACTTCCCAATGCCTAATCCCTTGTTACGATAGAGTGAATCTCTTATAAACCTACTTTCACAAGATTGCATAGAGATCTAAGAAATCCCTAAAAGGAATCGGAGCATTCGCTACATGACTCCAATCAGAAAAAATCACAAATAACCTATCTCTAGCGCACACTCTTGATTCCCTTCATCTATGGATGTTCTCTTGTGATGAATCTCTTGATCTCAATCACAAAATCAATATGAAATAGCTACTCTCGTTATGCTAGATCAATAAGAAAAAGACATAGATGAAACCAAAAAAGCTGAAGTTAATCCGGACACCCAAAGAAGTTAGCCTTCCATGGGGGCAATGTTCATATCTAAGCAATGGAAATAAAGCTCTAAAACCCTAGCCATGGAAAAGAAACCCCCTCTCAATGTCTTCAAGGTTGGACTAGATGTGAGCCGATATCGTCACCCTTGGATCGTCACTCTAGCGACTCCTTTGATCTCCTCCTTGATGCTTTGATCTATTCCAAACCCTAGTCGTCAGTCTTCAGTCCTCTTTTCCCCTAAAATTAGGTTAGAAATTAGATCCCAAATAAATTTTTTAGCCTTCTATTTATGTCCCCAAAAATCCGACCGGTACACAGGTATGTATCTTGCCCGTGTAGATCTCTGGATAGATTGAGAACTTGCTCCTTGGGGTACACAGTTTGATGTACACGGCTATGCATCTCTTCATCTGGTCGTGTAACTCTCTAGATGGATCCTCACTTTCGCTCTTGAGTTGTATGGTCGTGTACTTTTTGTCTGCCCGTGTTCACCTTTGGACCATACTTTGTTAACTTCTTGAATGCACACAAGCATGTACTTTATTTACACGGCTGTGTTTTTCTTAGTAAGACCCTAGTTAGGGAGTGAGCCGTTATGTACACGGCATTCGTGTATTTCTCTGGACTGTTCACTTATGGAAATGTACATGGGCAAGTACACAGGCATGTATGTGGCCCGTGTAACTCTCTATTTGTTGTTTTTGGCACAGTTTCACTCTTGATTTTTCTTCCTTTGGCTTTATTGTGCTTCTTTTGTCCTGTAAGCAATAATGGAACAAACTAAGTGCCAATTATCCACTAAAAACACCCTTAAGGACCATTTAAGCACTAAAGATGATCAATATAATATGTATAATATAGCATTTATCAATCCCCTAGGATTTTAATTGCAATCAAATTCTATATGGGATGAAAGCTAGGTTGTGTTAGACTGACAAAACTCCTAGATTATATTAATACCATTCTTAAGCCTACTAGTGCTTGATCCTATATAAATATTGATTAAAATCTCTGTCTAATCACGCTTCCTATTATTGTATTGTCCTTCTATAAATCCCTCTATTAGGATTAATAGCTTTTGCGTTTTAATCCTAACCCAGAAGAGTTGCGATACCGAATATCTACAACTTTTTTCATCTTTGCTAGATCAATATGTGAAGGATTTTTCAATTGCAACATGTAAATAACGCATGAATTAAAGCTTTTACTATGGATACAATTCGTGCATTAAGGTACACAGAGAGGAATCACAAATTAAATCTAATAAACCAATATAAAAAGTATCTAGTTACAAATCTATCATAGGGTTCATTGATATTTGGATACCTAAGAATGTTTAGTTCCTCATCGTAGATAAGTTCTCATCAAGTATAAAGAAAGAATAAGAAATAAAAGAAAACATGTTAAAACACCTTGAAACTTTGGAATCCTCTTGGTCAATGGAATCCTTTCCAAGGAGGCATATTCTCTTTCTAATTCATGCGCACTTTCCTAATATCCTTGCCGATATAGCCATCAGGATCTCTTCTCAAGAGGCCTTGTTAAGGCCTAGATTTGCCATCAAAATTCACTAAAAGTGTTTGGAAGAAGTGTTGAAGAAGCCCCCAAAACCATAACATTTCCACCTTTTATAACTTAGAAATCAGGCCACAACAAGACCAAATCCAAGGTTGTGGTGAAAACCACGGCCCAAACTAGTGTGGTAATGCTCGTGGATCTTTCTGGAAATGCTATAGTAACATTGCAACAGTATTTCACTTTTGCTATGGTGTTTTGCTACATGGGTATCTCCGTCTAACAATAATCATATATAATAATACTCCCTTGAGTTCATCAAACTTTGTTGTTTTCTTTATTTTTATGTGATTATGATGATTTATGTCATTTTATGTTTAACATATATATATATTTTTTGTTTAGTATCACTGTAGAAGGTTTACTTTTAATATTACTATGGTGTATTATAAACTATATTTTTTTACCACATAGATTTTCCCTATAAATACCATTTACTATTGAAATGTTGTGCTTCTTTCCTTTATTATTCCATGGAATTGTGTGGTACCACAAGTAATTTGTTAACTGATTTTTTTGCTTTATTATGTAAATAAAAGGAATATGAGCAATCAATAGAAGAATCTACTTAATATGAGATATTATTCAGTGTTGATTATATCCAACCTATGTAAGTTGAAAGAGAAGATGACATGAATACCTCAGGAGATACTTTGTGAAAATCAATTGGCCACCTCAAGAACAAAGTATATTGGATGCACTGTTGCAATTATCTAATGAGTGGATTAAAAGGTTCAAGTTGAGGGATAGTTACCGATAATTTATGTTTAAAGATATATCGATGGTATTAGGCCTACGATGTAATTGTGTTGCTATAAACTTTAAACAGAAGAAAGAACGACATACATTAGAGAAGTACCATCTGAATGGAATAGATTGAAATATAGACAACCTAAGGAAGACTTTAATGAATTTTATCAAAAAAAAAAAGTGAGAAAGAGGAAAGCTTTGGTTGATATGCATCAAAGTTACATTGCTTTTCACCAATACATCATGTTCATCACCTACACAGTTGGCTTACTATGTCGATGATCAGTCCACATTTGGTTACTATGCATGGGTGCAAGACACACATAAGTGGCTCATGGATGATAATATTAGCTACAACCGCCCATGTAAAAGACAATTGTTTGGGGAAGTCATCAAGAAGAGGCTAACTAAGTGATATGCTTTTGTATGGAATATTTGGTTTTATGAAGTCATTAGAATTTTTGTGAATAACTTGATATTGTTATAGTTATCCAAGATAACTGTGAGGACAACATTGCGTATGGATTAAATGAAGAACTTTTGGATAATGGTTCCCTAATTATGGGGATTGAAATAGATAATTAGTGTAAAATTATGGATAAACAATAAATAATAATGGGCCTCAGTAATAATATACCAAACAAAATAAATATAAACACTTTAAAATAAGTGTAAAATCATAGTAAGGATCATCTTCTCACAATGTGTGCATCATATACATTGCATTTATTTGGAAAATGAGACAAAATTTTGATGGATCGGGAATGCTTGAGAAGTGAAACAATAAATGGAGATGATATTTACAAGGGCATTAACGACTTGGATGGTCCGTCTATCATTCCATTCACTACCTCGACTGTCATACCCACCATATCATTTTTTAAACATATGGTGAATATTACAGAACTTTTAAAAGTCATCCTGTGAGTTAATAGAAGACATTGTCTAATGATCATTTGGAATTAAATGCTTCAATCTCACTGAAATAGCTTTAAGGCGACAACTTTCACATATTCATCTAATATCGACTCCCATCTGAGTAAGACTTTAAACTCTAAAACATAACCTTTTAACTTATACCTCACATTACTATAAACAGTATCCATCCACAAGTTCTGCAACAAATTAAAATCACTCAAACAATTGAGGTAGTTATTAATCTAGGTACTAAGAAACCCATGATGAGATAGGAAAAACTTACACTTTTAGAATGGGTTTTTTGGTGGCAAATTACTAACATTGCTAAGCTGCACATCCACTAAGCTTCTTATTTAACTTTTGTTGGGGCTTTTTCACTCAACCTTGAATGAGAGCATATCACTCAACCTTCAATGGTTTTTGGCTTAACCTTCCACAGGGTTCTGACAGCCATCTCACAAATGCCCTTCAGCGGCATCTTACACAGATACCCTTTCGCGGCATCTTACATAGACCAAGATTTTATCAACTAAGATAGCAAATGAAGCTTCTATTATGGTGGAGTCCTTGAACATAGCCCGGAAAAGAGATGAAAACAGATGGTGAGAAAAAATTGGTGAGGTACAATGACAAAAAAAAAAGGGCCCTTCTCATGCAAGATAAAAGGACAACCCATGCGTAGGTTGACAAGACCGAACTACAATTTTCCCTCCAAAACACACCCAAAGATATTTTGGATATATTATTAATGTCTCACGATGTAGGTTGACGGCAAGAACCAATAAATATTTTAGTTAGGGAAAAGGATCTAAATAGTATATTAAATTGTCTGAGGGATTGATCGATGATTAAAAAGTCAAAGGGACTAATAAATAATTTTTTTATTTATTCTTTGATAAAATTTGTATATTAATTTTTAATTAGGAGGATAGATTAATATATAAAAATGTTTTTTTTATAAAAAGTATTTAAGTAAATATGTAATAGCAATTATACAATTTTTTGCTTGGGGTATTAAAGCAATTTTCTCTATAATTCATGCCCTGATTACCGGGACCTTTGACTTTATTTATGGAAGGATCAACCATCAAATCCAAAGCTGATTTGGTATTATATATGTTGGTGGAAGTGATTGGACTCGATCAGATAGGATATCAGCAGGTGTGCATGCATACCTCTTGTCGCATAATACAATTGTGTGGTGTGAAAGAAGGCATATACAAGCTCTCCGAACGGTTGGGGTCAATGGTCATAAGGCCAGCCGCCCCTCCACCCTTTCTTGTCTGCTTCTTGGAATCTGACCAGGTACCACATCAGCTCTGGGATCCACTGCTCCTTCTGGTGGAAACCTCGTGGTGGGGTCCTCATCTAACCGCCCAGCCATGGATCACACTTAATTCAATGCCACAAGCCACAACTCATATATATATATATATATATATATCTAAATTTAAATATATAGTTTTCTATCTAAAGAATGTATATTATATATACAATGTTTACCACAATGTATAGAATTGACTTAGAAAAGAAATGATGGGGAATGGTGATTCATCCAAGCTTTCTCTTGACAAGCAAAATTTCTCATCAAGTTAATGGAAGCATGGGAGAAGTTTATTAGAAGATTTTATTAATCACATTGTGGGTCTTGTTTTGCTTGGAAATTTCCCCACTTTTTTGGCTTATTTTTTCAACGTGGTTTTCAATGGATGTGGTAATCATGCAAAAGGTGAGGGAAATGAAATTTTTAGGTAATGGTGCTGCGGTTAAACCATTAAAATTCCACCAATTTGAAAATTTTTGGTGTGGGATAATTTTTTTATATAAACATAATTTTTTTAAAAAGTGCTTGGATTCATTAAAGAAAAAAAAAAAATACCAAATTACCACTATGGCAATATCCTAATAATTAAGATGTTAGACTCCGTCCAAATGCATAGTTGATGTGTAATAAAAAAAATTGTATGTATGTTTGGATGGCTTCTTTATGTTATCAAAATAAATAAATTAATTAATAAGTAAAAACCCAATTATGGAAAAAGGAAACTTTGTGAACGTACTCCCACTAAAAATATTTATAAGTTTAAAGAAAACACTTTTGTGATTCTTACCAAAATGTGCTTTAAAGTGTTTTGAATGTGAAATGAGCTGCCTGGTTCAGATATAAAAGTTAGTTTTTTTTTAAAAAAAAAATAACACATCTAGATAACTTGAAATAATTTCAAAAGGTGATCTAAAATAAGACCTAACTCATAAGAAAGTAGACACCAACTTTTGTAATATATAAACATGGGTAAATCTTGCTTTTAACATAGGGTTGTTGGAATTTATTAGCCAAAATAACCAGGATAATGCTCTATGTGGGTTATATATATCGATGCAAAAATCGGTCTCCTTCTTTTTTAGATCAGCACATGATCTTAATTCATGAGTTAAGAGAAGAGAGTTGTTGTCATTGGAGACTAGGAAATACAATCTTGTCTCTCTTGGAACAAGATACCTAGCTTCTGTAAAAATTCGTAAGAGAATAGAAATGGCTGGACACATGATCAAACAGTGATCGCCTACTATATATATTACATCATGGTTACATGCGGATCCGAGAATACAGGTAACGTTCAATAGAATGAAAAAGATGTGGTCATCAAGGCCCGTGCAACTCGGTCATGACCGCAACTTACGGCATACACGCACACCACTAATTCACACTAATTACAATGATCATACCGTTACAATTTAAATTCTGACAGTCCCCTTCAATCACATCCTCGTTCTACTAGGTTGAGATTGCTACAAATGGCATTGAACGGTGCTTTTGACATTGCCTTAGTGAAGATATCTGCTAACTGATCCTTGGATGAAATGAACTGTACCTTTAGTGCCTTTCGTGCAACTTGTTCTCGGACGAAGTGGAAATCCACCTCTATATGCTTGGTTCGCGCATGGAACACTGGATTGGATGTAAGATAAGTTGCTCCGAGGTTGTCACACCAAAGAACTGGAACATATCTTTGAAAAATGCCAAGTTCCTTTAATAGTGACTGAGTCCAGACCAGTTCAGTACCTACATTTGCTATGGCTTTATATTCGGCCTCAGTACTCGATCTGGAAACAATTGGTTATTTTCGAGAACTCCAAGATACTAAGTTTGAACCAAGCAGTACTGCAAACCCACTCGTTGATCGACGGTCGTCAGGACACCCTGCCCAATCAGCATCAGAGTATGCATTTAGTGTATCACTGTTGGACTTCTAAAAAACCAGACCTTGGTTGATTGTTCCCTTCACATACCGAAGTATTCTCTTTACTGTTGCCCAGTGCTTATCAGTTGGTGCTTGTATATATTGACACACTCGATTCACCACAAAAGACAAATCAGGTCTAGTAATTGTCAAATACTGTAACCCTCCAACAATGCTTCTATACTGAAATTGTGCATCCCATGTCTGAGCATTTCCTTGATCTTTAGTCAACTTCTCAGTAGAAGCCATAGGAGTGGATATGGGTATGCATTTCTCCATATTTGCTCTCTTCAGTAGATCTTGTGCATATCTCTTCTGAGAGAGTACCAGACTATGATTATTAGGTTTAACCTGAATGCCCAAGAAGTACTGAAGCTCACCTAGATCTTTGAGTGCAAAATCTTCTGTCAGTTCTTGGATAAGTTTATTAGTGGCACTTGTAGAGGAGCTGATAATGATTATGTTGTCAACGTAAATTAACATATATATGGTTAGATCCCTTTTCTTCAAAATAAATAGTGAAGCATCAGACTGGGCAAATGAAAAACCTATACTTTAAAGCTTCTGAGTTAGCCGAGAGTGCCATGCACAAGGTGCTTGTTTTAAATTATAAAGTGCCTTGTTTAGCTTGCAAATGTAGTTGGAGGGAACATTAGGACTCTCATAACCAGGCGGTTGCTTCATGTAAACTTCTTCTTGCAGATACCCATGTAGGAAGGCATTTTGTATGTCAATTTGTCTCATATTCCAGCCTCTTGTGACAGCCAAAGAAATGATTACTCTAATAGTTGTAGGCTTTATTACAGGGCTGTAGGTTTCCAAATAATCTACTCCAAATCTTTGTTTGAATCCTTTTGTCACCAATCTGGCTTTGTAATGTTCAACTGATCCATCAGCCTTCCTCTTTACTTTGAACACCCACCTGCTATCAATAAGATTTATTCCTTTCTTTGGAGGCACAAGTGTCCAAGTTTGATTTCGGAGCAATGCAGAATATTCAGTATCCATTGCCTGCCTCCAGACCTCATGCTTGACAGCTTCAGTGAGAGATGTTGGCTCTGTATGCAGTAATTTCTAATGATGTATAGTAGCTGCTGCATTGTATCAGACTGTGCCATCTCTGAACTCCTTGGGTTTCACAATGTTGTCTTTAAGTCTGGTGCGCATTGGATGACTAGGCTGCTGAATTGACGGTTGTTCAGTCTCTACAGGAGCAGCTTCAGATGTACTGTGACTTGGCACTTGTGAAGAATTTGTCATACTTGGAGAGCCTGCAAAATCAGAAGTTTCTACATAGAGGTTGTCAACCACAGTGTTAGTAAGTCCTTGACCATCCAGAAATTCATCAGTTGCTAGCCTGCTACTTTGAATTTTTGGTGTGAGATGTGACGAATTTTCTGTTGTTGGATTCACATCAGTCAAAGATTGTTCAGAGTAATATGCAATTTAAGGATGGATGTTTGGGTGGTGAGCTGTTTGTGGGGTTGAATCAGAATTATCAGAAATTGTCTGAAAGGGAAACACATTTTCATCGAATACTAGATCTCGAGATATGTAAATTCTCCCTGACTGTCTATCTAGACACTTATAGCCCTTATGGCTTGAACTATAACCTACAAAAACACATTGTTTTGATCTGAAACTAAGTTTCTTCAAATTGTAGGCTCTTAAATTTGGCCAACAAGCACAGCCATACACTCTTAGGAATTTGTAGTCTGGATGAGTGCCAAGAAGACGATATAAAGGAGTGTCATTATTAATAACAGTGCTAGGCAACCGATTGATTAGAAAGCAAGCAGAGTGAAATGCTTCATCCCAGAAACGTATAGGTACACAAGACTGAGCAAGGAGAGATATTCCTGTTTCTACAACATGCCTATGTTTCCCCTCTACAAGACCATTTTGTTGGTGAGTGTGAAGACTGGAGATCTGATGTCTTATGCCTACTTTGTTAAAGAATTTGTGTAGCTTATGATATTGACCATCCTAGTCTAATTGAATAGCCAGAATTTTCCTTCCTATAAGTCTTTCAACATGACATTGGAATTGCAGAAAAATAGACTCAACATCAGATTTATTTTTAAGAAAATAAATCCAGGTATATCTGCTATAATCGTCAACAAAACTGACATAATACTTCAAACCATTTACAGAAGTCAAGGCAGGACCCCAAACATCTGTGTGGACAAGCTCTAAAGGATTTGAAGTTGAATGAATTGAAGAACTAAAAGGTAATTGATGAGCCTTGGCTTGTTGACATGCATCACAAACAACTGACTCTTTATTTGGGATTACAGCAAGACTATGCCTAGCTAGAACTTGACGAACTATTGAAGAAGATGGGTGTCCCAATCGGCGATGCCAAAGATCTGCTGAACTCTTGGCAATGAAGAGAGCTTGATTGAGACAATTATTTGGAAGATGGTAAAGTCCATCCGAGCAGCTTCCCTTAAGAAGTGTGATCTTTGTGGCTTAATCCTTAACAAG
This sequence comes from Dioscorea cayenensis subsp. rotundata, assembly GCF_009730915.1. Classification (NCBI taxonomy): domain Eukaryota; kingdom Viridiplantae; phylum Streptophyta; class Magnoliopsida; order Dioscoreales; family Dioscoreaceae; genus Dioscorea; species Dioscorea cayenensis. Next base: position 15,387,329 of record NC_052478.1, read on the forward strand.
AAAATAAGTGGGATGAAATTCCATGTAGGCATTCTTGTCAGTGACTAATTTATAAACAGAAAAGAGATGATGGTTGATATCAGGCACATGTAGGACATTGTTAAGAGCAAGGGATCGATATACAGTAGCAACAGAAGAATTTCCAACATGGGCAATAGACAAACCTGCACCATTGGCGACTTGAACATGATGACCTCTTATGTATCGCTCCTTTGTTGTCAGGCGCTCTAGATCGTGAGTGATGTGGTCGGTGGCACCTGTGTCTGCAAACTTTGGTTGTGTCGCTAGGCTGGTAGTTGTGGTCGAATCTATGGAAGCAGCGCGATGCGTCATAGTTGTTACGGTGGAAGATCTGGCAAGACTCTTTCTGTCCACCTCGATTGGTAATCTTGCCTTCACGGTCACCGTTGTCGTGACCGCCACCACCATTTCCATGACCACGACCTCGGCTGCGATTGTTGTTGCCGCTACTATTGCTTCCTCGGCCTTGAATCCTGCTCACCTGATTTACTTGAATTGAGGTGTTGTTGTGCTCAAGCCTTAGCTCGTAGCTGAGCATGTGAGCGTATACATCATTGACGGTGATTGCGTTGACACACGTGGTGAGGCTTGCCACGAGGGGGTCATATTCTGACCCAAGGCCTCGCAGCATGTACGCGATGAGCTCGTCATCTTCATGCCGCTTGCCAATCACTACTAGAGTGTCAGCAAGCCCCTTCACCTTGCGGAAATAGCCGGTGACGTTCAGATCCTTCTTTTGGATCATCGCCAGCTGCATTCTAATATGCATGATTTGTGCACACGAGCTTGATGCAAAAGCCCTTTCAATGGCAAGCCATACCTCACGAGCAGTGGTACATCTAACAACCTGTGCAAGCACGCCCTCGGAGACAGAGGAGAGGATCGCGCTCATCACAAGTTGGATTTGCTGGCACCAGTTGTTAAACTCTGGGTTGGCAACTGGGAGAGCGATTCCATCGGTGCCGCTTTGGGTGATGGTGGACACAGGGCTCACATTTGTGCCGTCGATGTACCTCGTAAGCCGTTGTCTTTCAGATAGGGAAATAGTTGGAACATCCACAGGAGATAATTCTCCCCTATCAGCTTCACAGTGATCATGTGATTGAAGCCCGGGGTAGAAAGAAGACCGACTTGCGTCGATGTACTGGTGTTGGAGACAAGAGCACCAGCAGTGCCAATGTTCTACGATGCACTGGTGTCGCCCATGGCGAGAGGAGAGAAAAGGGATTAGCGTGGATTGGATCGTAGCTCTGATACCATGTAAAAATTTGTAAGAGAATAGAAATGGCTGGACACATGATCAAACAGTGATCGCCTGCTATATATATTACATCATGGTTACATGCGGATCCGAGAATACAGGTAATGTTCAACAGAATGAAAAAGACGTGGTCATCAAGGCCCGTGCAACTCGGTCATGACCGCAACTTACGCCATACACGCACACGACTAATTCACACTAATTACAATGATCACACCGTTACAATTTAAATTCTGACAGCTTCAACATTTCCCTCTTGCAAGCAACATTAGTCTTCACCCTATGAGCTCACCTCATTCCTCACACGCTAAGTCATTCAATCTCTCTCTTTGGATGGCTAGGTATACAGATTTTGTTTTACAAGTTGCGACCACACCACGTGTTGATGTCTCTGATCATGTCACATGTTTGGATATCTTCCCCCAATATCAGTATATAATATATCTATTTGATATGATGAATCTCTATTGTAACATAAATTGCATCACCTACCTCTAAATTGGACTTTAAGATTATTGGGCTTGGGTTCTATCTCATATAGTGTCACATTGACCCACAATAAACTAAGTTAATTATACTTAAAGAATAAAATAAAAGAGAAAGAAGAGTTTCTTTTCATATGAAGCATATGTGCTCAAGATAACAATAAAGATAAATTTGAGAATAGGGAGAAAATAGCCAAAGAAAAAGAGAATTTTCTATTCTTGATTAATGATAGGTTAATGTCTGATTTTGATGTAATTTTGGATATATATTTTTCTTAATCAGCATCGCATATCTTTATATTCCAATTTTCAGATATGTTCTTTGTTGTAGAGATCATTCCAAATCTCCTTTGAAATTGAAGTTTTTGCGGAAGAAATTTGTTGTGGATTCATTTCTGTAATAAAATTAATGTTGTCATCATTTGACTATATTAGATAAAACTATGTATTCTTATTATTATGGTGGGGATTATTCATTTGGACGAAGTCCCGTAATTTTCCTTGTTAGGTTTCTTAGAGTAAAAATCTTGGTGCCATGTACATTTTTCTTTTCTTTTTTTAATTTCATTGTTGATTATTGATATTTTTGCCTAGTTGATGTATTGGATTTAGTTTATTAGTACATGGAATTAAAAAAGAAAAGATTTTAGATGTTTAGCTGTAAGACTAGTGTAGTCTACACTTGTTTGTCCATGGAGTAGTCTATAATTGTTTGTTCCTCCCAAACAAGTGGTATTACATTCCCTAGTTATTTATTTTCTTTTATATTAATAAATAGAGGAATCATCATCTAGTAGTATTATAATTAATTTAACCTTATCTAATTATTCTACTTGGAACCCTAGAGTGGAGATCTGTTATGTTGTAAAGACTTATTTGAATCTATTTCTGTGATATGATAATAAATTAAGTAATACAATTGATAACTAGTTGGCCCAAATGAGTAGGAAAACTGATGGTCATATTAGATCATGGATTGATTAGAGCATCTTTGATAATTTTTGTCAAGATACATTAGCTAATGTACATTAACAAAATTTACAGAACTTCTACAAAAGAAAAAACTTGACACACCCTTGCATGTGTGTACCGCAAGTGCACGGGTGTCGAAGTATTAAAGTACCCAAGGGGTGGGTAGTCGTATCCACAAGGAATAGAGTCTAGAAACAAGTAGTATTGCTAATTAGCTAGAGTGATTATCAATTGGTGATTGTATTTAAGATGTTAATAGAAAACAGGAAAATAAGCAAAGAGTAAAAGGAAGAAGTAATCAATGATAAAGCAGGGAACTCAGACAATGCTCCCCCTAGGACTATTGTTTCAAGTGCAAGACTAGCACTACGCTTCCCTAATTGAGATTTAAAGAGTCATGGAAATCCAAAAGCACACGGTTCCAAATCTAAGGTCAACCGTGACTAGCCTTCTACGTATACCCCGACGAAAAGGAAGACTCTTAACACCTCATACTGCGTGGGACTACTTGGGGTCTTAGGGACTTCAAGTGATAAATCCTATTCCCAAATCTAGATTAAACTCTTTGGTCCAAGTGAAGGATCCCTAATCACAACTAAGCCCTAGCAGAGAAGACCATTTAATACTTCACTCTGTTGTTCTTGCACAACTAAGCCCCAGAGGAGAAGATCTCTCAACACTTGACTCTACTGTGATTGCAAAGAAATCTTGGAATGTGGAGGTAAGATAAATAACATCGGAAGAAAAAAGGAGACGTTCCGCTACCTCTCGACTCACCCTCTCAACCCTCTTCAACCTTGCTAAATCTAATCCTGATGGTGATGGGCACTCGTCAAAAGGATGATTAGATATATTCTCAACCCTATTGTCACTCTAAAAGAAAATCAAACAATAATTAAACAAGAGTGAAACCCAATTAAAAACTCAATTAAAGGAAACATAATAAGAGTCAATGAAACAAAATAATCCTAGGGTTTACATGTCCAAGTACCCACTAAGGGTTTAGCTCTTCATGGAGCAATACAAAATTAAAAATGTAATCAAAGATAAATGCAAACAATACATAAAGATAACCCCCTTGTTGTCCATAACAATGGTCTTTAAGAGCCACTTCTCCTTCTCCAAAGACTCCTCCGTCGAGCCTAGGGCACACCTCTCCAAAATGATGTTGTCGAAAGCTCCCCCAATACTCTCCTTCAGAGGGAATTGATATTGAACGGCTTAGAAACGCTCCAAAACCTAGCAAAAACCTTCTCCCAACCCTAGTCCCACTCTCTCCCAAAGATAGGAAAAAGATCCCTTCAAACTCTCTTCAATCGGCCTTTTAAACACAAAAATCAGGATTTCACACGCCCATGTGGGATTTCCACATGGACGTGTGGATTCTTTGTTTTTCTGATTTTCACACTGTATGAACATAAACAACTACAGTACCATGAGCAGTGCTTTGATACAATAATTACTACAATGATCCCGAATTCCTCTTCTTCCATTGAGGCCACACGGTTGGACACACCCGTATGGTAGGTTATATCGCTTCTTCTCTTTTGAATGTGTTGATGAAGCTTCTGAAAACTCAACACATACCACAACATGAATGTGTGACTGCCATTGTACCCTTCCAACTTGTAGATAGACTTGCACACTCTTGGAAGTTGGCACACATCCCCATGCATATGATCACGACTTGTGTCTTGACCCTTGTTCCATGCAAGAGAATCCTCAAAATCTGCGTTCATGACCTATTTTTGCTTCCTTTCTTCTTATACTATCTCCACAACCTTGAATGCACAAAAGAACACAAAAGCACATGAATGAGCCATAAAACTTGATAAAAGCAATGCTCATTGTAACTAAAACATACTTAATAATATGCATACACAAGCACTTATCACTAATGTTCATCAACAAAATTTATAGGACTTCTACAAAAGAAAAACTAGTTTAAATAAGTTTTCCGTCATGAAAAATCATTCATTTGAGATATAAAGATAGAGATGATGCTAATATGTTAGAGAACTTGAGTAATTTTTAGGGCTTGATTAACCAAGTAACTTTGTTAAAATTGAATTTGGATGATGAATTATAGGCTTTGGTGTTATTTAGTCCACTTCCTGATAGTTGGGAAACCTTAGTGGTGTCAATCAATAATTCATCTCCAAATGATATATTGTTATTAACACAAGTCAAAGAAGCATTGTTGAATAAAGAGCTAAGGAGGAAGGAATATGGCATTGAATTTGACTTACGAGCCTTGGTAATAGAAAAGAAAGAAAAAAAAAAAAGGAAAGAAACAGGAATAAAGAGCCCTATAGTAAAATTGTGAGATTGAAAAACTACTCAAAGTCAAGGAGGAATTTATTTTCAATGTCAAAGGATTGGGCATCTTCAAAAGAGAGCAATATGAGGAAAAATGTAAAGATAAGAAGCAGGTAAAAAGAAGATAAAGAAGAAACCATAGCAGTAGTGGTGCCTATATTAAGATGTTTGTGTTCTGTGAAGATGAGTGTGCTGATTTTACTTGTTATGATAGTGATTGGGTTATTATTTCAGGTGCATCCTATCATGGTATCCCTCATAGGAATTCTTCTTGTCCTACATTGGGAATTTTTATGTTAAGATTGGAAATGAAGTCTCATGCAAAGTTATTAGCATTAGATATATTTATTTGGATAAAGACACTAGGTGTTAGCTAGTTTCAACAAATATTAGTCAAGTTCCTAGTATTTGTCTTAATCTAATTTCTCAAGTAAACTTGTTGATAAGGACTTTTACAGCCATTAAGGCGGAGATAGATGGGAGCTTACCAATGGGAGTTTCATTCTGCTAAAGGGAAGAAGCAAAGTACTCTTTACTTGATGCAAGCCAAGTTGAAAAAGTAGAATTACATGCAGTTCATGATCTTTCTATTAGCTTTTGGTATAAGCAACTTAGCACATGAGTGAGGAAGAAGTTCAAATACTTGTTTTAAAGAAGCTTCTTCCTAAGTTCAAGGTAATTTGCTTAAAACGTGCATTGTCTATTGCTAATGTCTTGAGGCGTGGTGTGATAACTCACTAGGTGTAAGTGCACATGTTGATCAAGTAATACAGTGAGCTAAAAAGTTAGGTTGTCAATTCCACTAGGACTAAGAGTATTAGTACTAGCTACTCCTCTATTACCTAGCCTAACAAAGGTGATGAAAATTGGAGAAGTATAGAAACTAAGTAAACTAATGCTACCATGGAGGTTAATACCAAATTGGAGAGAATCTAGCATAGGAAGGGGGTATTTTGACAATGAGTCTTCCTAGGTTTCCCGTTAAGCCTTGGACTTGGGTATTGGAATAACAATGGAGCTAGATTGGACCGAGGTTATTCCTAAAGTGTGTTGATCCCTTTTTTAAGGCAATCAACACCTAATCCAGTATGGAGTCCATGCAAACATGCATCTATACAATTACATTAGGTTCTATGAATCCCTAAACCGAAAGAATTTTTCAGGTTTAATCTGAAGTACCCTATCTCTAGTCCTACTCACAACTCTCTCTAACTATGATAGCTCTACACAAGGAGGATTTTCAATCTCCTATGTATGAATCAAAAGGAAGATCTAGGCTTTCACTATGTAGATAATCATGGCAATCAATCACACATAGTTAGATCTCAAACAAACTCAATGCATTAAAAATGAATATTTGAAGGTTTAATACAAAGTAATCCTAGGGTTCATCACTGCTCGAATACCACAAGAGTTTAGTTCCTCACTATGGAGGAGCAAAACACAATGCAAAAAGATAAACTTAAATAAATATGAAAACTCCCGCAAGCTTCGTCTTCCCTTTGGATCGATGGAGACCAATGAAGGATTGATATCCCCACCTAGATCTTTCGATGTTCATTTCCCTTCCTCTCCTTATCGAGCTCTCCATTGTCAAAGTATACCAATGAAGCATGACCAATAGCCTCCAACCAAAAAGAACCTCCTTTTCCTACCCTAATGACCACCTATTTATAGTAGAGTAGTAATAACTAAGGTTTATGGGTGTGGTAGGGTGTAAGGGTTTGAATTTCAAGTTTTCCAGAGCCTTATAAGCATTCTAAGAAGCTATCCTATCATATGCATGCTAGTATGTCTCTCAAATGGGGCTTACGGTGGTAAGCCTTAGCAGTAAGCCAGCCAATAAGGTGTCTTAGGGCTACCTTTTCCTTTATTTTGTTGTCACGAGTTTATACTTGGCTGCTTACGAGTATATGGGCACCTGTGTGGTACACTAAAGCACTTCACATTGGTCAACTTGCACCAACAATGGCTTGAATTATTCCCTCAATTTCCATACGTTTCTTCTATGCTCTGAATGCATAAAATGAATCAACTAAGTACCAAATGAGGCATGATTATCTAGAAGTACATGCAAAGTACTTAAAATCATAATTGGATTATATGTATATTCAAGCACTTGCCAACTACATTATGGGAAACAATATAGAGTTATATTTCAAACATTTTCCCCATCTAGAAAATTAAATCTCTCAGGTTTAGTATGCACTAATGATTGTTATATGAATGATAGATCTCTTGGTGGCACATTGTACTTTTTTTACTTTTGATGATGAATTTGCTAGAAAAGTTTAGTGTTTTTATTTAAAATCTAAAGACCAAGTCTTGGAGGTATGTAAAGAAGTTTACAACAAAAACAAAAGAGAGACTATAAGCAATTAAAGTGTATTCTTGCTGACAGTGGTGGTGAATATAGGGGCCCTTTGAAGAATATTGCAAATGTTATAAATTCAAAGTAAATAATACCAAAACTCTTCAAGAAAATGGTATTGCTGAAAGAATGAATAGATCAATAACTTAAAAGATTAGATGCATGTTCTCAAATTCTAAGCTGCCTAAATTTTTTGAGTATGAGGCAATGAGAAAAGTAGTTGATGTAAACAACTTTTCATTATAGTTCCTTTGGATGGTAATATTCCAAAAGGGCGTGGATAAGGAAAGATATGTCATTCAAGCACTTGAGAATTTTTGGCTGTAAAACATTTGTTCATATTCCCAAAGATGAGAGGTCAAAGCTTGGTGTCCCTACACCAAATTAGGCTTTTCGTGGCATTTTCTTAGCGGCGTTTTATATAAACCCCGCTAATATTTTTCATTGTGCAGTGTGGGAATTTTTTTTAGTGGCGTTGAATTGAAAAAAAATGCCGCAAATATGAGTCGTATTCTTGGAGAAATTAGGGCCTGGGAAAAAAAATTTTACTCAGTGGCATTTGTTTTTGAAAACGCAAGGAAATTATTTATATTTAGCGGGGTTTTATTGAATAAATGCCGGTAAGTTATTATTAATTTTAGTTTGGAGAGATTTCACATAAAATTCGCGTGTAAAAAAGTTTGCTTCGTGGCGTTTTTTGCTAGAAGCCCCGCTACTTAATAACAAATTAAAAATGCGTTAGTTTAAAAAAAATAATTCACTTTACTTTAAGAAAATAATATATATATATATATATATCTATATATTAGTATATATCTCTCGTACGTCTCTCTCTCCCCGCGCGGTGCCCCTTTCTCTCTATTCACGCCGACCCCCTTCTTCTTTCTCTCTATTCCCGCCCCCTTCTCCTTTGTCTCTTTTTTCTTCTAGGTTTTTCTCACATTGAAGCTAATCAGGTATGTGAGTTCCTAATTGAAAAAATGTATGATGGCCAAATTGGCCAAATTTTTTTTGGGGGTTTCCCCTTTTATGTTGTTTGTTTCCGAATTTTAATTTGTAGTGTTTTTCACTTACTTGTGTTTGTTGATTTAGTTTTTTTTAATTCTTTTTTGGGTCTTGTCCTGTTTTTGTTTTTTGTGGTTGCTTAGGGTTTGTTTGGGAAATTTTGAGGTTTTCTTAGGGGTTGGGATAAGGGGATTAGTATCTTATTGTGGCTAGGGTTTGGTTTGGATAAATCAATGAGCTAGTGAATTGTTGATTATTATGTAGGAAAAGTTAATTTCTATCTTTGTTAAAGTTGTAAATTTAAAGGTTTTGGGTTTTAATCAAAATTGTTTTCAAACCTTGAATTCAAAATTTTTTTTTCTTTGTTTTCTAAGGAAATTTGGTATTCATTAAGTGAAAGAAACATCAATGCATATGCCTTTTGATTCTTTGTTTTTTAATGTTTTGAGAAATTATTTTGTCCTCTGTTTTTCTCTTTTGATGTATATATATGCATACATACACGATATACCATGGTTTTTAATACTCTATTTGAAGATAATTTTATTCCCCTGATATATATATATATTGAGAATTTATACTCTTGTTTAAAATTATAATATCATTCATTTGATATAATATGTATAGAAGCCCAACCCATGCTATACTTTTATCCCAAATCCCATAAACATAGCTCAAATTGATCAATTAACTCATGAAGAAAGGAAGATAATTAATATAATGGTCTCTTGAATATATATATATATATATATATATATATATATATATTATTAATAAATAAATAAATAAATAAATAAAATAAAAAACTAATCCTTTATTGATCTTCAATGTAGCACAATATATTGTTTAGAATTATCTGCAAATAATTAACATCATGCAAGCTAGTCTCTTTCAATGTGTAGATATATAGTAATGCACGTAATTCTGGGCCTTCAGTTGAGAGTGATGCAATTCAAGAAGTTAGATCATCTCATCTTCTCTTAAAATACATGCATATATATATATATATATATGATATATGATATTGAATTAATATCCCTGCATGCTTTTGGCTTAGTAGATAGCAAACGGGAGTTTTTATTTTTTGTTGGTGAGGGGATATTGATTAATTAATTTATATATATATATATATATATATGTTTGCTCAGCTTAGAACATTAATGCACATGCTCACAATGGAGTAGCAGAACTTGAGAGAATTTAGATCATCAATGATGCTGCCCATAGACAGACTAATTATATAGTTTTGTGGAAGATAGAATTAATTCTGTGAGACAAGAGGTATATTATAGCTACAGCTTCATCTTTGATCATTAATTAATTATATCTATATCTCCATGTGTTTGGATGGCTTATCAAAGGAATCATGCATGTGGGGAGCAGTAGATATGTGAAAGCTAATTAAGTAGGGAATTATTTAACTCAATAAATCAAAACAAATTCCTCAATAAATTTGTGTACTTCTAAATTTGAGAAAAAAAACAATGAAATTATTCCCAATACATTTCCCTTACTAAATTTCTCAATAAATCAAACATGTTATTGTAGTTATTTATGTCATCCTTCTTTGTGGTTTCTTTACAGTTTCATGATTTATGGTTTCATTTCATTTCATTGTTTTGTTTTATGTTTTGTACTTCAATCAAATTAAGATGGGAAGAAGGTATATACCATATATATTTTCATCTATGTTTTGTTTCATGATTTGATGGGAAAGATAGATATCATGCTTTTCTTGTTATTTATGCTCTCAATGTTATTATTAATCAATTAATTGGTTGAATGAAACTTATTATTATTATTATTATTATTATTATTATTATTATTATTATTATTATTATTATTATTATTTTTCCAACCCCAACTGTTTCATGGTTTCCTTAATTTTCACATTTGTGTACTTCTAAATTTAAGAAACAAAACAATGAAATGAAACTACAGTTTCTAAACCAAATGTCTATTTTCAACGTTTGAAAATATAGCCTGATTTTGGTTGAATTATGTTGAACATGCATTAACCATCAATAATATGTTCATGGGAGCTCTCACATGAAGCAACCATCCATGTTCATAACTTTCAGAAACTCCATCATTTTTTTCATTTGTTTTCTAAATATTCATAATGGGCTTGCAATACTTTTATAATGATTTGCTCTAAATAACCTATTTATATAACTTGCAGATCTTGTGTTAGATTTGGATACAGAGAGATAAGTTGATAAAAGTAGAAGCAAGAAGAAAAAGATTAGTTCCTAAAAGTTGAGGTAATATTTTTAATATTGCCCTACTTTGAATTTGATTTTCTTTCTATGCCATTAACCATTGTTATTCAATTGTGATTTGATTGTTCATTTTACTTGAACTAGGTGTATACTCATTAGGCCTAAGTTTTCAGATTATATATTGTAGTAGTCGAATACAATGCATTTTTGTTAAATGTTAAATTCGTAATTGATCTTATCAGTGTTATGCCCTTGATTGCTTGTGGTGAACTTAGAAGTTCAATTTTTCTATTAAATCTTGGTCGTGGTTACATTTCTTATAATCTCTTGTTTAATTTATCTATTTATTTATTTGTTATTTTTCAGAAACTGTTAGTGTTCTCTCATTGTATGTTGCAATTTACTTTTATCAAAGTAATTTCTTTCTTTGTTGCAATTAGTATGCTCAATATAATGCTCTTCTTGGGGTTTAACAAAACCAGTTTCCTGGAGTTACTATCCCTGGAGTTAATGCAGCTGGCTCAACTTCTCAGTCACAGGTATTTAGAAAGTGGCAATATTACTGTGTTTGTATCTATTTTGTTATAATTTTATTTGCATTGTGAAAATCATTTTCTCATAACTTCTTTTTTCATTGCAGAATCAGTTTTCGGGAGATCAATAGTGGCGTTGATGATGCTTTGGAGCTCCTTTTTTTTATCTATGTTTTTGTTTTGTTATGGTTTAATTTGGTGCAAGACAAGAATCACAAACCTAAATATTTACTAATTTTGGTTATTATGTATTTCTTTTTTATTATCGTTGGAATGTCAAAAACTTCGGCTTCTAAAGGTTTAAATTATTGAATATCAACAATTATCTCTGTTTGTGTATAGAAATAATGTGATTGTTCTAGTTTTCAAGGCAAATTCCCGGTGTTGTAGTTGTATTGTTGTTTGAAAATGAACAAAAATAAAATTGCAAAATTCAGGGAAAATGGTATAATTTAATTAATATTAGAGGCGTTTTTGAATGAAACGCCGGCATTGTACACTCTAATTTATATATACCAATGTGCAAACATAGTGGCGTTTATTAGGGAAAACGTCACTAATTTGGTGGCAATTTTTTCTTAAAAAAAGATGCCATGGACATTTAGTGGCGTTTATTCATAAAAACACGACCAAACGCCCGGCGTATATTCATCAAAACGCCACCAATTTGGTGGCATTTTTCGTAAATAAACGCCACCAAACTCCCAACGTTTATCACAAAAACGCCACCAAATTGGTGGCTTTTCTGAAAATAAATGTCACCAAACTGGTGGCGTTTTTTACTAAAAAGCCACTAAATTGGCGGTGTTTTTATGTTTAAATGCCGCTAATTTACCGATGTTCACTTCAGTAGCATCTTTCTCGGCATTTTCTAGACACACCAGGAGGTCTTGTGGCGGCGTTTATAAAAGCCACAAAACCCACTTAAAAACGCCACCCTTTGGTGTAGCGTGTCAAGTCTAAGAATTGATTTTCTTGGTTTAGGCCATGAGAAATTTTGCTATAGATTATGGGATCATGTTGATAAGAAGTTTATTAAAAGTGGAGATGCCATCTTTCATAAAGATCAAACCAACGAGGATCTTAGCAAAAGTGACTTACTAACATCGTCAATTAAAATTCATGTTATAATAGATCTAGTCCCTTCTACCCATCTTTGTCATGGAGGGGTTGAGCTTGAGTAGGTGGAGGTTGTTAATGATGCTCGCATTATTGATGGGCTTGAGAAAGAGCCACCAATCCACCACCGCAATATTAGCCTGGGAGATCTACTAGGAAAAGGAGGCTTTCAAATAGATATAATTCCAATAGATACTTGTTATTAATAGGTAGAGGAGAGCCAAAGCTCTACAGTGAGGCTTTAGAGCCTGAAAATAAAGAAGAGTAGTTTAAAGTCATTCAAGAAGAAATGAAACCTTATATATGAACCCAGATTATAATTAAGTGAAATTGACTAAGGGCAAGAGGAAACTCAAGAATAAAAGGGTATTCAAGTTAAAATTTGAAGAAAAAAAACTCATGTCTACAGCATAAGGCAAGGTTGGTTATAAACGGGATTTAGTTAAAAGAAGGGTGTAGACTTTGAACAAATTTTTCTCCAATGGTTAAGAATGTTTTTGATCTATGTTGTTCTTGGGGTTGCAACAAGTTTGAGCTTGGAGATTGTGCAACTTGATATAAAGATAGCATTTCTACATGATGATTTAGAAAAATAAATCCACATGGAGAAACCAAAAGGATTTAAGAAAAGTGGCAAAGACAACCTTGTACGTTAAGAACTTATATGGGTTAAAACATGGATTGAAGCGGCGGTGTAAGAAGTTTGACTCCTTTATGGCAAAGCATGAGTATTATAGGGCTGCCTTAGACCATTGTATTTATATGAATAATTTTTTTATGGTGATTTTCTTATTCTTTTACTTTATGTTGATGACATGTTAATTGTTAGTTGTGATGCTTTGAAGATTGACATGTTGAAAAAGGATCTTAGAAAGTCTTTCTCATTGAAGGATTTGGATCTAGCTAGACCAATCCGTAGGATGAAAGTCTCATGTAAACTTGAAAGCTTTGGTCATTTCAAGAGAAGTATATTAGGAAAATGCTTGACAGGTTTAACATGAGCTAGGCTAAGGAATTATCTACTCCATTGGCATGACATTTGAAGATGAATATAAAAACAATGTCCTACAAGGGAGAAAGACAAAGAAAAAATGAAGAATTTGTAGTTTATAGCTCAATGTATGTTATGGGTTTGCACCAGGCTCTATGTGCACATGTAGTTGGTAATGCCAGTTTGTATCTTTCGAATTATGGCAAAGAGCATTGAAATGTAGTTAAATAGATTCTCAAGTATCTTAATGATACTTTCAGGCTGAGTCTGTATTTTAGTAATATTAATACACTGCTAGAGGGATAGACAGATGTAAACATGGCTGATGATATTGATGGTATGAAACCCACTCAAGATACTTGATGATTTTTAGAAGGGAAGCAGTGTCACAGTAAATCAAATTGAAGAAGTGTATCACCTTTTCTACTATAGAGGCAGAGTATTGCAACTATTAAAGCTTGCTAAGAAACTTTGTTGTTGTGAAAATTTGTATAGGAGTTGAGCATGAAGCAAGAGAGGTATGTTCTTCGATGCGCCAGCCAGAATGCCATTATTTTTTGTAAGATTTCTACATTTCATTCTTGGAATTAATATATTAATGTGAAATATCATTGGATTTCAAATGTGTTAGAATCTAAGATGTTTTCACTTTTGAAAATTCGCGTTGATGATAATGGTATATACATGATGACTAAAGTGTTACCTAGGAAAATACTATTGTTTTTTAAACAAGAAGTAGGTTGGTAACTCTATATGAGCTGTATGGGGTACATCTCATATGATGACCCATTGACCAATAATTAACTAAGCCAATTAAACTTAATGAAAAGAATATGATAAGGAAAGAAAGGTTTCTTTTCATATGAGGCGTTTGTGCTCAATAAAACAAGAAAGAGAAATTGGAGAATGGAATGAAAAGGGTCAAAGATAAAAAGAGTTTTGTGCTTTGATTGATAGTCATTTGATGTCTGATTGCGATGAATTTTTAGCGATGTCATCCTTGTAAAAATGTTTTACACATCTACTGATAAGTGATAAACTAGTCATATTTTCTATATCATTTACACTTTAATTAGCATGGAGTTTTACATGTTGAGAACCAAAATAGTACAAAATTTCATTCTTTTATTCACCGCTGCCTTTATTTTTGTTTTAGGGAAAAAGAAGCAGAATGAAGGGTATTTTGAAGCAAAATAAACCAAGTTGTTGGATCAAGGCTACACCAAGACTCACAACAGGAGTTATAGAAACTTACCACGCATGTTGTCTATAATTACCACTGCCGTGATCAAGCCGTGGCAGCATGGAACCACCTGAAGCAACACAGAACCACAATGGCCTCACAATGGCCGTTATGAATACCATCACGATCGTTATCATGGCACATAATGCCCAAAGACCATGCCAGGACCCGAATTGGAGCCCAAGAAATAACTTACTCACCACGAGCATCACAACGCCCGTGGTGAGACCGTGGCAGAGCCGATCACTTTAAATACCTTATGTTTCTCTGAAATAGGGGAGACTCTTTTTCCGAATAAGGTAGGATGGCCAAATTTCTGGAGATTTGAGTGGAGGGAGATAGGGTTTCTTCTATATTCCAGTGAATTCCGACGGATTTCCCAAGAATACATCAACGAGCATCGTCAGAGTAGATCGTGCATGATAGGCATCTTCAAGGATCATCATCAGAGGGGTGTAAGTAACACACGTCATCAAGACAATCTTGGGATCTTCTAATCCCCGGCCTTCGGAGAACTATTGAAGGGAGTTAGTCTAGGAATATATTGAATACTTATTTATTCTTTATTTGGTCTTATGGCTCTCTCATGCTTTAATGCTTTGCTTTTTATGATCCATAAGAATCTAATTCGAGGGGAACCGTATGTCTAGGTCCCTCGGTTATTATTTATAAATATTGATTGATTAATATATATTGTTCTAGATTTCGTAATCATTGCATATTCATAATTGATTATTATTGTTAATGCAGATGAGGAGGTTATGCCCCTATGTTGATGATGCCCATGACATGATAGATCTATGTATGTTCTAAAAGGTTAGGCATAACTAGGTTTCTAGATTAGGGATTGATTGCCCCTTAGGCTTAGGATTTGATTGACCTCTTCTCGTGGGATTTCTACACTTAAGGCAAACATAGGGGGCTGGGATGGAAGAGATCCCATCTTAAGTTTCTAGTGATTTAGACTTAGTAGCCATGGGTTTTTGGGACTAGTAGGCCTTTGAATTCCCACGGTTTAATCCTAGAACATGATTGACACTTAATGCCTATCATAATTAATAATCAAGATAAGTATAGTACATAATCCCAACTCCTTCTAAGTGTTCTTAACGACTGATAAGTGCTTGTGCGATAAGAAAGTGAAGTGTTCTTTCCTTATGATGAGCATTACTTTTATCAGGTTTAAGCGCTAATACATGTGTATTTGTGTTCTTTTGCACATGTAGGGTTGCGAAGCTAAATATTGAGAAAAGAAGTCAATGTAGATCGTGAATGAACTATTTGATGAAATCTTAGGAAGGAACAAACGCGAAGACACAAGTCGGGCTCAAGATACGAGAATGTGTGCCAACCTCCAGGTATTCAAGCGAGTACAATGATGTGGAGGGGCACAGAGGTAGTCACATTCGAGTATTTCGATTTGTGCATTGATAGCAAGATCTTCAACAATGAGGTCATTTATTGAAGAAGCGACGCGATCTACGGCGTAAACGTGTGCCCGTTTATATTACCTCGATGAAAAACATGGATTCGGGATTTGTAATAGGTTGCAAAGTAAAACACTGTACCAATTTACTGTAGCAGTACTGTTTATAACCGGCTGAAAATGAGATTTCCGGAGAATACACACGGGCGTGTGAAAATTCCCCACGCCCGTGTGGATACCCGATTCCAGCCCTTTTAAAGCCTCGATTCAGCCCGATTTCGGCATCCTTTTTCGCATCTTTTCTCCACCTTTTGAGAGGCCAGCGGTTAGGGTTTAGAGGGGTTTTGGCAAGGCTTTTGGAGTGGTTCTCCGGCTTCGACACCGCGATTCTCTTGGAAGATAGTTATTAGGGGAGCTTTCGTTGGCACCGATTCGGCGAGGTGTGCCCTAGGCTTGACAAGGGGACCTTTGGAGAGGATGAGGCCACTCTACAAGACTATCGACATGAATACCAAGGCGGTTTTTCTATGGATTACATGTTTTTACTTTCGATTTCATTATTGATTTTATCTTGCTCCATGGAGAGCTAAACCCCCTTAGTGGGTACTTGGATTTTGTAAACCCTAGGATGTTTTTGTTTCATTGACCTTTTATTATGCTTCCCTTAATTGATGTTTCTAATTGAGTTCTAATATTGAATGCTTGTTGAATGATTTCTCCCTTAGAGTGACACTAGGGTTGAGAGACCATCTTGGTAACCTTTGTGGATGAGTGACGCACCATGAGGGTTAGACAAAGCAAGGTTGGGGAGGGTGAGTTGAGAGGTAGCGGAGCATCCCCTTTCCCCTCCGATGTGATTTATCCTACCACCACGTTCCAAGAGTTCTTTGCGGTCATAGTAGAGTGAATGAGCTAAGAGATGACCTCCGCTGGGGCTTAGTTGCACAAGCAACGGAGTGAAGCATTGAAGTGACTTTAGCACCTAGGGCTTAATTGCGACTAGGGGTTTTTCGCCTGAACCAAAGGGTTAGATCTATATATTGGAATAGGATTTATGACTTGGTATCCCTAGAGTGTCTTGCAACTCTACACAGTGTGAGGCATTGATATTGATCGATTTCTTCATCAGGACATAGTGTAGAGTTAGTCACAGTTTACCTTAGGTTTGGGACCGTGTGTTTAAGGATTTCTACTACTCATTAAGCATCAATTAGGAGACATAATAGTTGGTCTTGCACTTGAAACATTAGTCCTTGGGGGAGCATTGTCCGAGTACCCCACTTCTATCGATTGTCTTTCCTCTCATTTTATCGTGCCTCTCTTTCTTATTTCTTTTAGTCTTTTCATATAAATCGTATTCACACCATCATTGAGTCATTCTCATCCTAGGTAAATAGCAATCATTGTGTTTCTTTTCACTATTCCATGTGGATACGATATTCACTCGGGATTTATTACTTCGACACAACCGTGCACGTGCGGGTCACACGGAAAGGGGCATTGTCAAGTTTTTGACACCATTGCCGGGGACTAGGCATTTAGAGATACTTTGCAATTTGCTATCTTAGCTATTCATTCATTCTATTTCATATCTTCTTATTCTATCATCGTTTTAATTTTGTTTTCTTTATTTTGGTGTAGCTTCAGGTTATGCCCCAAGGGAACACTTCGATATTAATTGAAGGTGATCCCAAACTTAAACGTACACTCAGAAAAAGGGGAAAAGAACTTGTGGAAGAACCTTCGAATCTAGCTGAAGGGGAAGTTGAAGGATTTGACAACATGGCAGAACAGAATGAACAACAAAGAACACTCTCTAATTATGCTAGACCGTCAGTATTGGGGACACAATCTAGCATTGTGCGGCCCCCAATCACAGCTTAGAATTTTGAGCTAAAACCGGCATTCATCCACATGTTACAGCAGTCTGCACAGTTTAATGGTTTGGCCGATGAGGATCCAAACAATCACATAGAGAATTTTTGAAAGTGTGTGTTATGCTCAAGATCAATGGTGTTACGGATGATGCCATTAAGTTGAGAGCCTTCTCATTTTCCTTAAGGGGGAGCGCGAAGCAGTGGCTACACTCATTACCTAGAGCATCGATCACTACATAGGCAGAGATGGTAGAAGCTTTTCTTGCCCGTTATTTTCCTCCCAAAAAATCTGTAAAGCTTAGGAATGAGATCTCGTCCTTTGTGCAAATGGAATTGGAGTCTCTATTCGAGACATGGGAAAGGTTCAAGGAACTCCTGCGAAAATGACCTCAACATGGGTTTCCAGAGTGAATGATCATTTAGACTTTTTATAATGGTTTGAACCTAAGTACAAGATAGTTACTTGATGCAGCGACAGGAGGTACCTTAGGTAGTAAGACCCCCGGAGAAGCTCGGAAATTAATTGAAGAAATGGGGTTGAACAACTACCAATGGAATGCTAGAGAGAAGAAGAAAGTGGCAGGCATCCATGAGATCGATGTGGTTACATCATTGGCGGCCCAAGTGGAGGCATTAAGTAAGAAGTTAGACACTATAATTTCTTCGAGATTGGCGGCCGTAACGAGTTGTGATGGATGTAGAGGGGGACATACCCCATCCGATTGCCCGATAGCCATTGGTGGTATACCCTCCGTTAAGCAAGTTGACTATGTGGGGTAATGCAATGAGAAACCAAGGCAATCCTTATAGCAATACCTACAATTCGGGTTGGAGGAACCATCCTAATTTCTCATAGAACAACCAAGGGCAACATAAGGCTACTGCACCACCGGGTTATCAACAACAACAAGCCCTGAACATGGAGAATAGAGTTTCAGGCTTGGAGACCCAGATTTCCGATTTAGAAAAAGCCTTGACCCGTTTTGTGCAATCATCTAATACACGATTCCAATCGGTCGAGGCTACACTTCACAACCACACCGCTTCGCTGCACAGTCTAGAAAACCAAGTGGGACAGATCGTGAAGTCTCTATCAGAGAGGCCACAAGGTAGTTTGCCTAGTAATATTGAAACCAACCCACGCGAACATGTGAAAGCGATCACTTTGAGAAGTGGTTGTGAGGTTGAGGGTAGGCTTCCAAGTGAGACGACCAATGTTGAAGCACCCGAGGTCGTGGAGGTTGAGGAGAAAGCCAACGAAGAAAAAGAGATGGCACCCCAACCTTACAAGCCAAGAATCCCTTATCCTTCAAGATTGAAGAACGACCAAAATGATAAATAGTACAAGAAAGTTCTTGAAAGATTTGTTGACCAACAAAAGGAAATTGGAGGAGAGTGCCTCCGTGATTTTAGATGCATCTTCCTCGGTGGTCTTGCAAAAGAATATACCGAACAAGAAGGATGACCCAGGAAGCTTCATTATCCCGTGCAACATTGGCAATTTGGGAGATGGCATTGGCGGACTCAGGGGCCAGTATCAATGTCATGCCATACTCTTTCTTTTAGAAGCTAGGCTTGGGAGAGCCTAAGCCCACTCGGATGACATTACAATTGGCGGACCGAACGGTGAGACATCCGAGGGGTATCATCAAAGACGTGCTTTTCAAGGTTGACAAGTACATATTTCCTATAGACTTTGTAGTGTTGGACGTTGATGAGGATGCGGATGTTCCTTTGATACTTGGGAGGCCATTCTTGCGCACTTCCAAGGTATTGATCGACATGGATGGTGGGGAGCTGACATTGAGGGTGGATGATGACAAGTTGACCTACCGCCTCGCCGAAGCCATTCGACATTCTCTTGACTTTGATGATATGCTTTACTTTCTTGACACTACTTATAAACTAATCGATGAATATGTGCAAGAAATGTTGAATCCGGAGCTGTACGAGGGGTTGCTAGACCAAGAGGTGGAGAACGAAGAAGTAATGGTGCTTGGTTTAGAAGAAGTACCATTTACCCCGGAGATTTTGAAGAAGGTGCTCCGGAAGATGAAGCAAGTCAGGAGACACCGCAAGAAACAACCCAAGACTGTTGGGGATGCACAAGAGCGCAACAAGAGTGACGGATCCTCAAGTGGTAACAAGCCTGATAACTCCCCCTTTACCTTCAAAAGACTTTGCTCATCGTGTTTTCAAGTCATGGGTAAGAGAGAAACATTCATCTATGAGCCCCCGTGAGGTAAGACAAGGTACGTCAAGCTTAGTGACGTTAAACAAGCACTTCTTAGGTAGCAACCCAAGCATTTACTGTTTTTCTAGTTGTAGTTTAATATTTGCATGAATAAGACTTTGAGTGTTGGTGTCTAAATGTTTTGATGTGTTATTGTGATTTTTCATGTGGACTTTTGGTGTTACTGTGTGCTTTAATGTGTTTGGCAAAGTTTTTGGTCGTGCGAGCTAGTTTCTCATGTTTTTGCTGGTGTATTTTGCATGATAGGGTAGCCTCTAAGTGTATTTGCATGTTCAGGAATTTTCTGCATAGCCTGCAGAGTTTTTAAGGCATACAGAGAAAATGCACGAGCGTGTGAAATTTCCACACGCCCGTGGGTCTCTACTATGAGCTCATCCCGAGAGGGCACAGGGGTGTGGACTTGCTCCTGTTAATGACCTTGTGACATTCGCACGCCCATGGGTAATTTCCGCACGGGCGTGTGAGTTCTTGCAAAGACATAGAAATTTTCCAGAGAGCACACAGGGGCGTGGACTCGCCCCTGTAGGTGATCCTGTGACAAACGCACGGGCATGGGTATTTTCCGCACGCTCATGTGGATCTCTACAGAAAACCTCTCCTCCATCCCGAGAAGACAAAGGGGTGTGCGTTTACCCCTGTGAGTTGGGCCTGTGAAGGTCCACGCCCGTGTGGAATTTCCGCACGGGTGTGGGTCATACTTAGAGAATTTTCTTGGTTGGACAGAGAATCCACAGGGGCGTGCGTCAGTCCTTGTGGGTCGGGCGCACGGGCGTGGGTAATTGACACATCCGTATATGCGTATAAACCGCAAGTGCACAGGTATCGAAGTAATAATCCCAGATGAGTGGGTATCGTATTTACAGAGAGTAGGGAATAAAGACACTTAAGTTGTTTCTTAACTAATGTGGAAGATGAATAGTGATAAGTATGACAAAATATGAAATAAGGAAAATAAAAGCAACAAGATAGAGAGCACAAGTAAAGGAGAAGGTAAGGCAATCGATTAAGATGGGGTACCCGGATATTGATCCGCCTAGGACAATCATTCCAAGTGCAATAACCCTATATTATACTTCCTAATTGATGCAAGAATGAGTCTTGGAAATCCTTAATTACATGATCCCAAAACTAAGGTCAACCATGCCTAACTCTATACATGTCCCGGAGGAGAGATTGAATAACCTCTCAATCTCTCACTCGCATAGAATTGCAATGAGCTCTAGGGATTCCAAGTAATAAACCCTATTCCTATTTATAGACCTAACCCTTTGGTCCAGGTGGAAGATCCCTAGCCACAATTAAGCCTAGGTGCTAAAATCACTTCAGCGCTTCACTCCGTTGCACTCGCAACTAGGCCCTAGTGGAAGATCATCCCTTAGCCCATTCACTCTACTATGGCCGCAAAGAAATCTTGGAATGTGGAGATAGGATAGATCACACCGGAGGGGAAAGGGAACGCTCCTCTACCTCTCGACTCACCCTCTCAACCCTCTCCAATCTAGCTTTGTCTAACTCTCATGGCGTATCACTCACTCACAAGAGTTACCAACAAGAACTCTCAACCCTAGTGTCACTCTAGGGGAGTATTCATATAATTAAGTCTCCAAAATTGGAACTCACAATAAACATCAATTAATTGAAAGCATAATAAAGAGATTCAATGAAACGAATACATCCTAGGTTTCACAAATACCCAAGTACCCACTAGGGGTTTAGCTCTCCATGGAGCTAGATACAATCAATGTAATCGAATGTAAAAACAAAGCATCCATAGAAAAACCCCTTGTTAGTCATGGTGATGGTCTTGTGGAGAGTCCTCTACTCGTCGCAAGGGTCCCTTTGTCCGGCCTAGGATACACCTCGACAGATCGGTGCCGACGATAGCTCTCCCACTAACCTTCTTCCAAACGGTGAGCGATGTAGGAGCCGTAGAACCTCTCCAAAGCCCTAGCCAATATCTCTCAAAACCCTAGTCGCCATCCTCTATCAAGTTGGGGAAAAGATGGAGAAAAGAATGCTGAAATTGGGGCTGAAATCGGCTTTTAAAGGGTTGGAATCGGGAATCCACACGCCCATGTAGATTTTTCACATGGGCGTGTGGAATTTTCACACACCCGTGTGGATTCTCTATTTTCCTGTTTTCTCGGCCGGTTGTAAACAGTGCTGCTGCAGTATTTTTGCTACGTTGTTTTCTACAATACCCTGCTACAGTATCGGCCTGAAATACTCCCGAATCTATACTTTCATCGAGGTAACACAAACGGGAACACATTTACGTCGTGGATCTTCTTGCTTCTTTAATAACGAACATGTTGGTGGAGACCTTGTTCTATATGCACAAGTCAGAATGCTTGAATGTGACTGCCGTTGTACCCCTCCAAATAGTTATGCTAACTCAAGTACGAGGAGGTTGGCACACATTCCTGCATCTGAAACCCGACCTATATCTTCGCGTTTGAACCTTAGCAAGATTTCCTCCAAATTAGTGCATTATGACCCACATTGGCTTCTTTCTCTCATAATTGGCCTCACAACCCTACCTGCATGAAAGTAACATAAATACACTCATATTAGCGTTAAAACCCGAGAAAAGTAATGCTTAACACAAGGAAAGAACACTTCGTATTCTTATCGCACAAGCACTTATCAGTAATTTCCGTACGCCCGTGATAGGGCATTAAGTATTTTCCTGAGAGCACACAGGGGCGTACGTTCGCCCTGTGAGTCTCTACAGTAGTGTCACACAAGCGTGGGTAATTTCCACACACCTGTGTCGATGCGCAGAATTCCAAGAGACATGAGTTTTTCTTTAAAATCTCTTTGAGATTTTTCTCCGTTATACCTTCAATCACTCGAAGAGCATTCTTGATCAGTTACCCAACCTCGCATCACTAGTTTAGAGGGTTTTTATTCAATTCCCACACCGATTTCAAAGTTTTCATACTCATTTCATCGGTAAACATTTTACTCGCCATTTCTTGTTTTTATTGGATTAAAAGTGGTAGCTTGGTGCGATTTTCACTCTAGAATGGCTTATGCATGTTTAGAAAGAGTTTAGACTTGGTTTTAAGTTGTATTTTGGGAGTATTAACATGTGGCCGTGCGATTTTCACGCCCCGCAGATCCATACGGGCGTGAGGAATTTCCACACGACCGTGTGGAATTCTGCAGTACTGTTTCTTGAGCTTCCTTGATCATTTCTTCATCAATTATTGTAGGTATGGCACCGTGTTTGAAGAAGCAAGAGGGTAAGCATCCTAGGGAGACTCCACCTGAGCTAGCACACATTGAATTCTCGAATCCCAAGCATCAAGTTCGATTTGAGAGGTTATCGGGACTCAGTCTTGGACAGTCTCGCTTTGTGGATTTAAGTGTGCTGAGAGAGATTCAGCAGGGTGATGAGTTAGTCGATGAGATTGACGAGATGTTAGCAGTGGGAAACTGGAGGAGATTATTGTTGATCCGGGAGCCAGCTATCCACGCATTGACACTGGAAGTGTTGGCATCCTTCGAGTTTGATCAGCCATATGGGAGATTCAACACCATTGATGCTATACAGTTCCAAGCATTCGGACATCAATTTTACATGAGTGTCACTGAGTTCTTAGTTCATATGGGCTTGTATGATGAGACATATACAGATACAGAGGAGTATGGATGCTTGCCGACGGATTACCCTGGCACCCTAACCCCACAGCAAGCATACCGAGCTTTGTGTGGACAGGGGCAGTATGAACCGGGAGTGTCTTAGGCCTCAGGGTTATCCTGGCTGAGCTACAAATATTTATACTCAATCCTCAGTAGGTCTATGACTGGCCAAGGTGACAACACAGCTGTTTTAAGCCGGCAGGACTTACTCTATCTATATTCCATAGTCCGGAATGTGCCGATTCACCTGGGGCATGTAGTGGCAGACTTATTGAGGCACTAGGGCCAGTTTGCGAGAGTGGGAGTATTATTCACTGGCCCCTACGTCACTAAAATCATCCTGTGGATGGGTTTTCTGGACGCTATCCGAGGTGCCGAAAAGGCGATCGTTCCCTTCCGTCTTGGACTTGATAAGATTAAGATGATGGGATTAGTGCGTAGATTTAGACCTGGAGCATACATTCTGGCTACAGCTACCCCAGAGACCGCTAAGGGCGGAAGGGACGCAGTGAAGGGTTCACGACAGATTCTCGAGCCTCGGTGTGCACCGATGGAGACTAGAGCACCCCTTACAACACAGGAGACACTCTGGCGCCCGATACACATTTCTACTCCTTCTCGAGCTCATAATCATTTTGAGAGGCTCGAGAGTGCTGTGGGTGAGCTTCGGAATGAGATCACGGAGTTCCGAGCTGTAGAGGTTGCGCAGTACGCGGGGATGATGGCATGTCTTGACACCATACTGCACCTATTAGAGCGAGATGTGTCCTCGCCTTTCATCAGGAGACTGAGGACCCCTTCAGCCCCACTAGCCTCACTATCACCTGATCCACCGGCACCTTTCAACTATCCAACGGCAGCAGCAGAGCCAATACCGGACGACATCGACACTTTGATGCATTTTTTCATTTCTTTATATTTGTATTTTATTTTGGACTTGTATACTCAGAAAGGATCTTCCTTCTGAGTTTATCTTCTATTTTTGTCTCGAGTTGTATTCATTACTCTATCTTCTATATACTTGACAAGATCCCCTTGCTTATATCCCGCAAGTGCACGGGCTTGTCGAAGTAATAATCCCGGGTAAGCGGGGTCGAATCCACAGGGAGTAGGGATTGAAAATACTTAATTTGATTCTTAGCTATGTGGAATATCAATAGTGATAAGTGTGAAATTGATTCAATTCTCAACAATAAAAACAACAAGTGAAAGAGCAAAAGTAAGAAGAGGGTAAGGCAATCGATAAAGAATGGGGTACTAGGATAATGCTTCACCTAGGATGATCGCTTCAAGTGAAAGAACTCTCTATTATGCTTCCTAATCAATGCAATGGTGAGTCGTGGAAATCCTTACATACATAGTCCCAAATCTAAGGTCAACTATACCTAACTCTA
Organism: Dioscorea cayenensis subsp. rotundata; assembly: GCF_009730915.1. NCBI lineage: Eukaryota > Viridiplantae > Streptophyta > Magnoliopsida > Dioscoreales > Dioscoreaceae > Dioscorea > Dioscorea cayenensis. The sequence goes on from NC_052478.1 coordinate 15,412,470, forward strand.
TACATGTCCCGGAGGAGAAATAGAACAATCTGAACACCTCGCACTCGCATAGAGTTGCAATGACCTACCCCTTTGGTCCAGATGGAAGGTCCCTAGCCACAATTAAGCCCTAGATACTAAGATCCTCTGAACGCTTCACTCCATTGCACGCGCAACTAGGCCCCAGCGGAGGTTCATCCCTTAGACCATTCACTCCATTATGGCCACAAAGAACTCGAGGAACCGAGGTAGAATCTATCACGTCAGAGGGGAAATGGGACGCTCCTGTACCTCTCGACTCACCCTCTCAACCCTCTCCAACCTAGCTTTGTCTAACGCTAGTGGTGTGTCACTCACTCACAAGGTTACCAACAAGAACTCTCAACCCTAGTGTCACTCTAGGGGAAATGTTCATACAATCAAGCATTCAAGGTTGGAACTCACAATAAACATCAATTTATTGAAAGCATAATAAAGAAGTTCAATGAAACGAATACATCCTAGGGTTCACAATCATCCAAGTACCCACTAGGGGTTTAGCTCTCCATGGAGCTTAGTACAATCAAAGAAATCGAATGTAAAAGCAATGAATCCATAAAAAAACCCCCTCGATGATCATGTCGATGGTCTTGTGGAGAGTCCTCTACTCGTCTTCCAAAGATTCCTTCGTTCGGTATAGGATACGCCTCGATCGAAGCTCCCCTACCAAACTTCTTCCTAATGGAATCACGATGTCAGAGCCGTAGAACTTCCCCAAAACCTTGGTCAATACCCCTCGAAACCCTAGCCGAAGTCCTCTCACAAGTTGGGGAAAAGATGGAGAAAAGAATACCAAAATCGGGGTTGAATCGGCTTTAAATAGGGCTGGAATCGGGCAACTCCACGGGCGTGGATGATACACGCGCCCGTGCGGAATTTCCACACGGGCGTGGATAATTTCCACACGGCCGTGTGGATTCTCTGTTTCTCTGGTTTCTCGGCCGGCTGTGAACAATGTCGCTACAGTAATTGCCGCAGTGTTTCTGGAGTGCTCTGCTACAGCCTTCGACCTGATTAACTTCCCAATTCCATACTTTCATCGGGGTAACGCAAACGGGCACACATTCACGCCGTGAATCACTTGCTTCTTCAATGATGTACATGTTGGCGGGGCTCTTGTTCTTATATGCATAAGTCGGAATGCTCGAGCGTGACTGTCTTTGTGCCCCTCCAAATAGATGTGCTCACTCGAATGCGAGGAGGTTGGCACACACTCTAGCATCTCACACCTGACCTATGTCTTCGCGTTTGAACCTTAACAAGATCTCCGCCAAAATAGGTGCATTATGATCCACAATCGGCCCATTTCCTTCATACTCGGCCTCACAACCCTACCTGCGTAAAAGTAACATAAAAACACACATATTAATGTTAAAACCCGAGGAAAGTAATGCTCAACATAAGGAATGAACGCTTCGCATTCATATCGCACAAGCACTTATCAAACTCCCCCACACTTAAGTTTTTGCTTGTCCTCAAGCAAACATTAAAACATTCTGTGCATCCGTGAAGAAAATATTGAAAGTGCTTGGCCTTAGGTTCACCAAAGTATACAAAAGATAGCATTCTACAAGTAAGGGAAATTTCAACACTAAATACGAAAAATCAATGCTCTAGCTAAAAACTTGAAACAAAAAGGATAACAAATCCGAATTTCGTGTAAGTGTGTGAACTCACTCAAAACACCCCCAGTTATACTCCTCAAAAGTCTAAGTGCAAGGGACTTATTTATCTACACAAGTGATAAAAATTTTAGAAGATGGTAGTAGCTTCACACATCCTCTAAGGTAGCCCTTTCCAAAGCGGCCGCTAAGGTGGCTTTCACACTTTCGAGGCGGTAGCTCTTTCTACCCAGGTGGTAGCTTTCACTCATCCTATGAGATAGCTTTTTCTCTCATTAGGGCATAACTAATATCCGACTTGTGAGAGTAGCTTCATACTTCATAGGTAGTAGCTCTTTCCGCCCAACAATTCAAATAAACAATAAAACTATTTTGTTTTTTTTTTTTTTTGTTTTTTAGCACAAGAAAATAAACCTAACTAGTCCCTTTAACATCGAACATGAGTTTCCAATAGAGTTCAAAGAGTGAGTAGTGCACTAAGTGCAAATCGGGCAAAAATTCCTACAAATTCAAGCAAGAACTAGAGCATGAAAACATTCAATGTTAACAATTTTCCTAAACTTAAGAATACAATCATTGCAACTAGGGTGAACCGCCATTAGCTATGTGAGCATATATCAATCAAAAACAATAGAAATGATGTGTGCACTATGAAACTCCCCCCCACACTTAAGTTGAACATTGTCCTCAATGTACACATGCAAGCTCACTCATAATGTATATCAATGAAAAATATATCTGGGAGAAGCAATCAAAACAATACTCCCCTGACTCCTAGTGTTGCGTTTGATGGAGCTAATTCATTGGGAGTAGTGTTCCAACGGGTTGTGAAGCTCACACGGCCAAGTGCCAAAGCACCTTGGCTGTGCCCATGACTAAGTCTCAATTTCCAAGAAGACAAGACCATCTGCACGCATACACGAGGGGGTTCAGTGAAGCTAAAGAAAAACAAAAATAACTCGAGTGTATAAAAGATGAAACAATGAATACAACTCGATAATGCAAAATAACATAAACTCAGAAGGAAAAATCCTTTCTAAGTGAACAAGTCTAAAAACAAGAAAATAAGATAAAGTAAAATGCATGAAAGTAAAAGAAAGGTCAAGTGTCGAAGTTGCGCTCAGGCTCCTGTGCTGCTGCTGCTGCTGCTGAAGTGGAAGCATATAGTGGGTCCTCTAGTGCTGAGGGAGCTAACGGGGCCTGAAGGGTCCTCGGCTGCAGGACAAATGATGAGGCAACGTCTCGCTCTAAGATCTGCTGTAAAATGTCAAAACGTGCCATGAACTCTGTGTACTGAGTGGCCTGCGTAGCCCTAACCTCAGCAACCTTGGCTCGGACCACTCCTATAGCATTCTCGAGCCTCTCAAAGCGATCATTGGCTCGAGAAGGTGAAAACATCCGCACTGGAGGTGGTTCCTCGGCCGCTGGAGGTGCCTCGGTGTCCATCGATGCGGGCTGAGGCTCGGGGGTGGGCTGAGATGCTCCGGCGTCATCACCCTCATCCTCAGCTATCTTTGGAGCTAGTAGAACTAACGCAAAAACCCCTGTCCAAAACCTGCGGACCATGCCCATCAACCGCATCGTCTCTATACCCAGGGGAGCCGGTACACTTGTCTTCTCGGCCCCGCGAATCGAATCCACGAGACCCATGCCCAGCACTAATCTCGTAATGTAAGGACCCGAGAAGATCGCTCCCGCCTAGTGTCATCGTCCCCGATGCCTCGATGTAATCAACCAAAATGTGCCCCAAAGTGTATCGATGCACGCTCTACCATTGAGTACAAATCAGAGCAACTCCTGGCGGCTCAAGACACCCGATGACTATCGCCACGGCCATTCACCCGACCTACTCATGATCGCGTGCGGTATCTCGTAGGGCTGGCCGGGAAAGGCACGTGGCCTTGGAAACCCCGAGCTCAGTCTCGACCCCTCGACCGCATAGCATTCAGTAAGCTCTCGCGGGTTCAAGGTTCCGGGATAATCGCGAGGTAAAGTCGCAGTGCACTCCTCGAAACTCGTGAATGCCTCCTTGTATAAGCCAAGTAATATGGAGAACTGCGTAATGCTCAGACTATGGTGGTGTCCAAACACTCTGAACTGAATGGTGCCTAAACTGTCGAACCTCGCATACGCCCTATCAAACTCGAACGAGGAGAGCACCTCTAGTGCAAAGGCTCGGATGGCTGGCTCTCTAATTGTCAACAACTGCCGCCAACCCCCTCTAAAACAAGTTCCTCAATATCCTCAGCGAACTCATTTCCCTGCTGAAGATCTCGTAATATAGTCGTGTCCAAGAATCGAGTCTGTCCGAAGCGGAGTCTCGATAAGCGCTCATAACGGGCCTGATGTTCGGGAATAACAAATCGCATGCCCTCGAGCTCAGAGGATGACTCACGTGGCCTCTTATCAGCTTGCTTCTTTGACCTAGGTGCCATGATCTATAAAATTTTAAACAAAATTGGTCAAACAAGTCGATAAAATAATACTGCAGAAATCCACACGGTCGTGTGGAATTTCCGCACGCCCGTGTGGATCCACGGGGCGTGACAACCGCACGGCCAGGCATCATCAATCCAAAAATACTACTCAATAATATCTCTAATTTCGTTCTAAACGTAATTCATTGTTCCAATTAAAGAAACGAGACATTGTTGACTAGATTAAACAATAGAAATCATGAATTGACGAAGAAGATGAAGAAAATGAATTTACCGAAGAAGAGAAATGAGAAAATAGAAAGCCAGCCAGAAACTTGCCAAAATCCCACCAAACTGGCGCAAGGGACTCGGAAAATGTTGTGAGAATGTTTTCAAGGGAAAAGGAGTCGTGAAGAAGGAGAGAAATCATCCCCTTTTTAAACAGAAATCGCGACTTTTGACGTTCTGTGCATCAACACGGGCGTGTGGAAATTCCCCACGCCCGTGTGCCTCACTTCAAAAGCTCCACAGGGGCATATGCACGCCCCTGTGCGCTCTCGGAAAAAACTCTCACTGACTTAAAATGATCTCCCAGGGGCGTGCGGAAAATACCCACGCCCGTGCGCCAGACCCACAGGGGAAGACGCATGCTCCTGTGGCTTTCTTGGTTATCCGAGAAAAATATCAAGTCGCCCACACGCCCGTGCGGAAATTCCCCACGGGCGTGGGTATTCACAGGCCTCAACTCACAGGGGAGGCCGCATGCCCTTGTGTTTTCTCGGGATGGAGGGAGCAACCTGCAGAGTTTCGCACGGGCGTGCGGAAATTACCCACGCCCATGCGTGGTTCACAAGGTTGCCCACAGGGGCGAGTCCACGCCTCTGTGTATTCTCAGGAAAATTTACCCAACTCTGCAGGAAGGCACACGCCCGTGTGGAAATTACCCACGGGCATGCGCCAGTCGCATGGTCGTCTACAGGGGCAGCCGCACGCCCCTGTGCCCTCTCTGGAAGAGTTCACAGTACACATCCACGGGCGTGTGGAATTTCCACACACCCGTGTGTTTTCTCTGGATGACTTAGAAAAACCTGCAGGCTCTGCAGAACTAGCCTGAACATGTTTACACACTCAGAGCCTGCCCTATTGTGCAAAATATACCAGATAAAAACACAAAATAGAACTCAAACGACCAAACTTCGCCAATTCTCAACAAAATATACAATGATAATCCCCTAATAAAATCGCAACACAAGCACTCAAAAATTTAAACACCAACACTTAACAATTTATTTATGCAAGCAAACTAAACTAAAGGGTACGAAAACAGTAAACACTTGGGTTGCCTCCCAAGAAACGCTTGTTTAACGTCACTAAGCTTGACGTATCTTTCTTACCTCACGGGGGTTCATGAATGAAGGTTGCCCTCTTACCCATAACTTGAAAGCATGATGAGCAAAGTCTCTTGAGGGTAGAGGGTGTACTATCGGGCTTCGGACCACCTAGCAATTGTTCGTCCAACTCCCTTGGCTCATGTACATCTCCAACAGTCTTGGGGTGTTTTTGGTGGCGTCTTCGAGCCCTCTTCATTTTTCAGAGCACCTTCTTCAAAATTCCCGGGGTAGATGTTTCCTCTCCAGTCGAACCAAGCATCAGTACTTCTTCAATGCTCTCCTCTTGGTCGAACAAACCTTCATACGGATCCGGGTTGAACATTTCCTGTATATATTCATCAACAATTTCATCAGTAGTGTCTAGAAAATATAAAGTATCATCAAAATCGAGAGAATGCCGCATGGCTTCAGCAAGGCGGTAAGTGAGCTTATCGTCTCCGACTCTCAACGTGAGCTCTCCGCCGTCCATGTCAATCAATGCTTTGGAAGTCCGCAAGAACGGTCTCCCAAGTATCAAGGGTACATCTGCATCCTCATCAACATCTAGCACTACAAAGTCAACCGGAAAAATATACTTGTCCACCTTGACAAGTACGTCTTCAATGATGCCTCTCGGATGTCGTACCGTTCTGTCCGCCAATTGTAAAGTCATCCGAGTTGGCCTAGGCTCACCCAAGCCTAGGTTTTGGAAGAAAGTATATGGCATGACGTTGATACTTGCCCCCGAATCCGCCAATGCCATTTCCTCACCTAAGTTGCCGATGTTACACGGAATAATGAAGCTTCCCGAGTCTTTCTTCTTGTTCGGCATGTTCTTTTGTAACACCGCCGAGCATGAAGCATCAAGCACCACTGAAGCACTCTCCTCTAATTTCCTCTTGTTGGTCAATAGATCTTTAAGGAACTTCGCATGCTTAGGCATTTGAGCCAAAGCCTCAACAAAAGGAATGTTGATGTGGAGTTGCTTGAACAAACTCAGGAACTTCTTATACTGTTCATCCCCTTGGTCATTCTTCAATCTAGAGGGATAAGGGATTCTTGGCGTGAAAGGTGGGGGTGCCACCTCTTTCTCCTTGCTTGCTCCCTTGTCAACCTCTACGACCTCGGGTGCGTGTTCTTTCAGCTTCTCACTCGGAAGCCTCCCTTCAACCTCACGACCGCTTCTCAAAGCGATCGCCTTCACATGTTCTCTCGGGTTGGTTTCCGTGTTGCTTGGTAAACTTCCATGTGGTCTTTCGGAAAGAGATTTCGCAATCTGCCCCACTTGATTTTCAAGGTTGTGCAAGGAGGCGGTGTGATTGCGAAGTGTAGCCTCAACTGATTCAAATCTTGTATTTGCTGATTGAACAAATCTAGCTAAGTGCTTCTCCAAATCCGTCATTCGGGTTTCCAAACCTGAAATTCTGTTTTCAACTTGAGGGTCTTGTTGTTGTTGTTGGAACCCCGATAGCCCCATGGTCTTCTGTGGTCCTTGATTACTCCATGAAAAGTTGGGGTGATTCTTCCAACCTGAATTGCAGGTGTTGCTGTATGGATTCCCTTGAGGTCTCATTCCATTACCTACAAAGTCGACATTCTCAACTGAAGAAACATCACCAATGACGATCGGGCAATCGGAGGGAGCATGTCCTCCACCACAACCGGTGCAATTAGTTACGGCCGCAACTCTATTCGAAGCTATAAGATCTAGCTTCTTACTCAAACTCTCCACTTGGGCCGCCAATGAAGTTACCGCATCAATTTCATGGAGACCCGGCCACCTTTTTTTCTTCTCTAGCGTTCCCACTGGTAGCTATTTAACCCCATTTCCTAAATCAATTGACGAGCCTCGTCGGGGGTCTTGCTACCTAAGGTACCTCCTGCGCCGCATCCAAGAGTTGCCTTGTACTCGGGTTCAAACCATTGTAGAAGGTTTGAACGATCATCCACTCCGGGAATCCGTGTTGCAGACACTTGCGCAGGAGTTCCTTGAACTGTTCCCATGTCTCAAATAGAGATTCCAATTCCAATTGTATAAAGGATGAGATCTCATTCCTAAGCTTGGCTGATTTTTCCGGGAGGGAAATAACGGGCTAGAAAAAGCTTCTACCATCTCCTCCCATGTAGTGATTGATGCCCTAGGCAATGAGTGTAGCCACCCTGCTTTGCTTTCCCCTTTAAGGAAAAATGGGAAGGCTCTCAATTTGATGGCATCATCTGTCACACCATTTATCTTCAGCATGTCACACACCTCGAGGAAGCTCTCTATGTGACTGTTTGGATCCTCATCGGCTAAACCGTTGAATTGTACGGACTGCTGCAGCATATGGATGAATGCCGGCTTTAGCTCGAAATTCTGAGCTGTAATTGGGGGACGCACAATACTCGATTGTGTCCCCAATACTGATGGTCTGGCATAATCGGATAGTGTCCGTTGTTGCTCATTCTGTTCCGCCATGTTGTCAGATCCTTCTACTTCCAAATCAGCTGGATTAGGTTGTTCTTGTACAGGTTCTTTCCTTTTCCTTCTAAGTGTACGTTCAAGCTCAAGGTCTCCTTCAATCAATATTGATGGATTCCCTCGGGTCATAACCTGGAGCTGCACCAAAAGTAAAGAAAAAGAAAATCAGAATGATGATAGAATAAGAAGATATGGAATAGAATGTGTGGTGAAATAGCTAAGAAAACAAAGTGCAAAGTATATTTAAACGCCTAGCTCCCCGGCAACGGCGCCAAAAACCTGACAAGATCCCCTTGCTTATATCCCGCAAGTGCACGGGCTTGTCGAAGTAATAATCCCGGGTGAGCGGGGTCGAATCCACAGGGAGTAGGGATTGAAAATACTTAATTTGATTCTTAGCTATGTGGAATATCAATAGTGATAAGTGTGAAATTGATTCAATTCTCAACAATAAAAACAACAAGTGAAAGAACAAAAGTAAGAAGAGGGTAAGATAATCGATAAAGAATGGGGTACTCGGATAATGCTTCACCTAGGATGATCGCTTCAAGTGCAAGAACTCTCTATTATGCTTCATAATCAATGCAATGGTGAGTCATGGAAATCCTTACATACATAGTCCCAAATCTAAGGTCAACTATACCTAACTCTATACATATCCCGGAGGAGAAATCGAACAATCTCAACACCTCGCACTCGCATAGAGTTGCAATGAGCTCTAGGGATTCCAAGTGATAAATCTCTTCCTAAATATAGACCTACCCCTTTGGTCCAGATGGAAGGTCCCTAGCCACAATTAAGCCCTAGATACTAAGATCCTCTCAACGCTTCACTCTATTGCACGCGCAACTAGGCCCCAGCGGAGGTTCATCCCTTAGACCATTCACTCCATTATGGCCGTAAAGAACTCGAGGAATGGAGGTAGAATCTATCACGTCAGAGGGAAAATGGGACGCTCCTGTACCTCTCGACTCACCCTCTCAACCCTCTCCAACCAAGCTTTGTCTAACGCTAGTGGTGTGTCACTCACTCACAAGGTTACCAACAAGAACTCTCAACCCTAGTGTCACTCTAGGGGAAATGTTCATACAATCAAGCATTCAAGGTTGGAACTCACAATAAACATCAATTTATTGAAAGCATAATAAAGAAGTTCAATGAAACGAATACATCCTAGGGTTCACAATCATCCAAGTACCCACTAGGGGTTTAGCTCTCCATGGAGCTTAGTACAATCAAAGAAATCGAATGTAAAAGCAATGAATCCATAAAGAAACCCCCTCGATGGTCGTGTCGATGGTCTTGTGGAGAGTCCTCTACTCGTCGTCCAAAGATTCCTTCGTCCGGTATAGGATACGCCTCGATCGAAGCTCCCCTACCAACCTTCTTCCTAATGGAATCACGATGTCGGAGCCGTAGAACTTCCCCAAAACCTTGGCCAATACCCCTCGAAACCCTAGCCGAAGTCCTCTCACAAGTTGGGGAAAAGATGGAGAAAAGAATACCAAAATCGGGGCTGAATCGGCTTTAAATAGGGCTGGAATCGGGCAACTCCACGGGCGTGGACGATACACGCGCCCGTGCGGAATTTCCACACGGGCGTGGATAATTTCCATACGCCCGTGTGGATTCTCTGTTTCTCTGGTTTCTCGGCCGGCTGTGAACAGTGTCGCTACAGTAATTGCCGCAGTGTTTCTGGAGTGCTCTGCTACAGCCTTCGACCTGATTAACTTCCCAATTCCATACTTTCATCGGGTAACGCAAACAGGCACACATTCACGCCGTGAATCACTTGCTTCTTCAATGATGTACATGTTGGCGGGGCTCTTGTTCTTATATGCATAAGTCGGAATGCTCGACCGTGACTGCCTTTGTGCCCCTCCAAATAGATGTGCTCACTCGAATGCGAGGAGGTTGGCACACACTCTAGCATCTCACACCTGACCTATGTCTTCGCGTTTGAACCTTAACAAGATCTCCTCCAAAATAGGTGCATTATGATCCACATTGGCCCATTTCCTTCATACTCGGCCTCACAACCCTACCTGCGTAAAAGTAACATAAAAACACACATATTAATGTAAAAACCCGAGGAAAGTAATGCTCAACATAAGGAATGAACGCTTCGCATTCATATCGCACAAGCACTTATCAATACTTGAGCTATTTTTTATGTTTATTGAGTTTTACTGAACCCCCTTGTGTATGTGTGTAGATGGTCTTGCCAATATTGGAATTGAGAATGAGTCATGGACATTGCCAATGTGGGCCGTGTAGGCTTCACAACCCGTTGAAACTTTACTCCAAAGAATTTAGTTCCATCAAACGCGTTATTAGGAGTTCAGGGGAGTATTGTTCCAATTTTCCACTTCCACATGTGTTTTAAATTGTGTTACTTTTATTGTGCTTGCATGCGTACTTTGAGGGCAATGTACATCTTAAGTGTGGCGGGGAGTTCACATTGCACATTTCCTTTATATAAATTTTGATTGACATACATACTCACATAGTCAATGGCAGTTCACCTTAGTTGCAATATTTATATTCTTGAGTTTAGGAGATGTTTTAACATTGAATGTTCTCATGCTCTAGTTTTAACTTGAATTTGTAGGAATTTTTTCCCGATTGATACTTGTTGCACCACTCACTCTTGAAACTCTTTTAGAAACTCAAGTTCATTGTTTAAGGGACTAATTAGTTTTGTTTCTTGTTTTATTTTGCTGAATATATATATATATCGTTTAGTTGTTCATTCTGGGTGGAAAGAGCTACCACTTATGAAGTATGAAGCTACTCTCATAAGTTAGACACTAGTTATGCCCTAATGAGAGAAAGAGCTATCTCATGGGATGAGTGAAAGCTACCACCCTGGTAGAAAGAGCTACCACCTCGAAAGTGTGAAAGCTACCTTAGAGGATGTGTGAAGCTACTACCATCTTGTTGTTTTTTTTTTATGTTTTGTAGATAAATAAGTCCCATTTACTTAGAACTTTGAGGAGTATACTTTGGGTTGAATTGAGTGAGTTTACACACACTTACACAATTTCGGGTTGTTGTCCTTTTTTATTCAAGTTTTTAGCTAGAGCATTGACTTTTTTTTTTGTGTATTTAGTGTTGAAATTTCCCTTACTTGTAGAATGCTCTCCTTGCATGCTTTGGTGAACCTAAGGCCGAGCGCTTTCCATCTTTCCTTATTCTATGCTTCAATGTTTTATTTCTTTGCTTGAGGACAAGCAAAAACTTAAGTGCAGGGGAGTTTGATAAGTGCTTGTGCGATAGGAATGCGAAGTGTTCTTTCTTTATGATGAGCATTACTTTTATTAGGTTTAAGCGCTAATACATATGTATTTGTGTTCTTTTGCGCATGTAGGGTTGCGAAGCTAAATATTGAGAAAAGAAGCCAATGTAGATCGTGAATGAACTATTTGATGAAATCTTGGGAAGGAACAAACGCGAAGACACAAGTCGGGCTCAAGATACTAGAATGTGTGCCAACCTCCAGGCATTCAAGTGAGTACAATGATGTGGAGGGGTACAGAGGCAGTCATATTCGAGTATTCTGATTTATGTATTAATAGCAAGATCTTCACCAATGAGGTTGTTTATTGAAGAAGCGACGCGATCTATGGCGTAAACGTGTGCCCGTTTATGTTACCTCGATGAAAAACATGGATTCAGGAATATTTCTGGCGGTACTGTAGAAGGTTATCGTAGGAAAACATTGTACCAATTTACTGTAGCAGTATTGTTCATGACCGGCTGAAAATGAGATTTCCAGAGAATACACACGGGCGTGTGAAAATTTTCCACGCCCGTGTGGATGCCCGATTCCAGCCCTTTTAAAGCCGTGATTCAGCCCAATTTCAGCATCCTTCTTCCCATCTTTTCTTCATCTTTTGAGAGGCCGGCGGCTAGGGTTTAGAGGGATTTTGCAAGGCTTTTGGAGTGGTTCTCTGGCTTCGACACCGTGATTCTCTTAGAAGATAGTTATTGGGGGAGCTTTCATCTGCACCAATTCGGAGAGGTGTGCCCTAGGATTGACAAGGGGACCTTTGGAGAGGACGAGGCCACTCCAAAAGACCATCGACACGAATACCGAGGGGGGGTTTTCTATGTGTTACATGTTTTTACTTTTGATATCATTATTGATTGTATCTTGCATCATGGAGAGCTAAACCCCCTAGTGGGTACTTAGATTTTGTAAACCCTAGGATGTTTTTGTTTCATTGACCTTTTATTATGCTTCCCTTAATTGATGTTTCTAATTGAGTTCTAATCTTGAATGCTTGTTGAATGATTTCTCCCTTAGAGTAATACTAGGATTGAGAGACCATCTTGGTAACCTTTGTGGATGAGTGACACACCATGAGGGTTAGATAAAACAAGGTTGGGGAGGGTTGAGAGGGTGAGTCAAGAGGTAGTGGAGCGTCCCCTTTCCCCTCAGATGTGATTTATCCTACCTCCACGTTCCAAGAGTTCTTTGCGGTCATAGTAGAGTGAATGGGCTAAGGGATGACCTCCGCTGGGGCTTAGTTGCACAGGCAATGGAGTGAAGTGTTGAAGTGACTTTAGCACGTAGGGCTTAATTGCGACTAGGGGTCTTTCACCTTGACCAAAGGGTTAGATCTATATATTGGAATAGGGTTTATCACTTGGTATCCCTAGAGTGTCTTGCAACTCTACACAGTGTGAGGTATTGAGATTGATCGATTTCTCCGCCGGGACATAGTGTAGAGTTAGTGACGGTTGACCTTAGGTTTGGGGCCGTGTGTTTAAGGATTTTCACGACTCATTAAGCATCAATTAGGAGACATAATAGTTGGTCTTGCACTTGAAACATTAGTCCTAGGGGGAGCATTATCCGAGTACCCCACTTCTATCGATTGTCTTTCCTCTCATTCTTATTTCTTTTAGTCTTTTCATATAAATCTTATTCACACCATCAATGATTCATTCTCATCCTAGTTAAATAGTAATCATTGTGTTTTTATTCACTATTCCCTGTGGATACGATACCCACTCACCTGGGATTTATTACTTCGACAAACTCGTGCACTTGCGGGTTACACGCAAGGGGCGTTGTAAACGACATCTCCAATTGTATTATTTAATAGTTTGTACAAGTAACTAAAGAAAGAGAATAGACGATTAGGCTATTGATTAAGTGAAAAGGAAGTAATAGGAGCCTTTCACCATTCCTGGGGAATATGACCCTCGTGCTCCCGACGAGGTATTACTTGAGTACTCGTACACTTGCGGTTTTACGGACCAATTTTAATATAATTGCATACTTTCATGTTTATATATTTTTATAATTTACATACCCCATAAGGAGTCCATCATCTACCTATTCCAATTTTTAAATATGTTCTATATTGGAGAGATCTCTCCAAACCCACTTCTTCGAAGTTGTAGTTTTTAGAGACTAAATTTATTGTTGATCCACTTGTGTAGGGATGTTCATATTGTTCTTATCTTAGTGGGCTATATGGAACTATGTATGCCCATTATTTTCATAGTAGAGATTATTTCGAATTAGGGTTTCCATGTTAAAATCTTAGTATCTTGTGCTTATTATTATTTTTTAAATCAATTTCATTATTTATTGATGTAGGTGATTTATTGGGTTTACTTTATCAATATGTAGAAATAGGAAATATTAATTATGGTTGTTTAACCATTAGACCAGTGCACTTTACAGTTATTTGTTTTCTCCCAATAATGAGGATATTTAACATGTTAGGAATAAGAATTTATTAAAATTTAATAAAATTTTGGAGCACAAAACTCACAAAATCTCTTGAAAATTAGTCACTGCCTTTTCAGAATAAGAAATTGATGAGGTGTGGTTTGGCATTGTTTTTGTTTTTGTCTTGTTGTCACTTTTTGGAAAACAAAATCATTTTTTGATACACAAGTTGTTGTTCATTTTGGAAAACAGAAAAGCAAAAAACACATTTGGCTAGGAAATTAAAAGTATTGTAAAGTTTTTAATCAAGAAATGAATGTTGTTTTTGATGGTATAAAAGTTATGTCTTTTTTTTTAATCAAGAACTCATCATCATTGTGAACCCCACCCATGTTTTAATTATAGCCATTGATTTAAAATTGATTAAGTCTGATCTTATCTTATCTTAAGCATTTTTTATTTCCTTAGTTCAGTCCAATTTATGTCATTAAATCTTGTGACTGCGTAACCTCCCATTGAGGCATGTTTTCTAAAAAAAATAAGGGGATGGGGGTGGGGGGAATCTCTTTTTTGTTTGATTAGCTTTTGTAGTGTGGTGGCAAGGGTGAGAAAATCATCCTTATTGAGTGCTCGTCTAAGGTGATTGGGGAAGGTTTTCTATTTTCCCACCTTCTTCAATTTGGTTATCTCTTAATAGTTATAACTTTGATTTCTTACTTGTTAGCCTTTGTTCTTTTTGTTTTAATCTATTCTAGGGTTTTGGAGAGTGGTCAATCAACTATCTAATATTGTTTTTGGGAAAGTCAGCATGTATTTTTCTTTCTTAGGAGTATTGTTAAGATGTATGATCTATTGAATTGATTGATTATGATTTTATGTGATTGGGATTCTGTGTGTGTATGATGTTTTTCGTAGGGTTGATTTTGTGTTTGATTTCTGGAAATTGGAAAAACAAAGAAGAGAAAGATCAAGCATAACTTGTTTCATTTGTTTTATATATTCAGTGAATAATTTCATGATTTTAACATTAGCTTGGTGGCTGACAACGACCCTTGTGTGTGACCCGCAAGTGCACGGGTTTGTCGAAGTAATAAATCCCAGGTGAGTGGGTTATCGTATCCACAGAGAATAGTGAATGGAAACACAACGATTTCTACTTAACTAAGTGAAGATGAAACAATAATAGTGTGGATAAAATCAATGTGAACAAGATTAAAGAAAATAAGAAAGAGAGGCACGATAAAATGAGAGGAAAGGCAATCGATAGAAAGTGGGGCACTCGGACATTGCTCCTACTAGGACTATTGTTTCAAGTGCAAGACCAACTATTATGTCTCCTAACTGATGCTTAAAGAGTCGTAGAGATCCTAAAATACACGGTCCCAAACCTAAGGTCTACTGTAACTAACTCTACACTGTGCCTCAGTGGAGAAATCACTCAGTCTCAACACCTCATACTGTATACAGTTGTAAGAAGCTCTAGGGATTCCAAGTGATAGACCCTATTCCTATATATAGATCTAACCCTTTGGTCCAGACGAAAGATCCCTAGTCACAATTAAGCCCCAGATACTAAGGATTACTTCAACGCTTCACTCTGTTTCTAGCGCAACTAAGCCCCAGCGGAGTTCCTCTCTTAGCTCTTCACTCTATTGTGACCGCAAAGAACTCTAGGAACATGGAGATAGGATAAATCACACCAGAGGGGAAAGGGAATAGTCCGCTACCTCTCGACTCACCCTCTCAACCCTTTCCAATATAGCATTGTATAATCCTCATGGTGTGTCACTCATCCACAACGGCTACCAAGATGGACTCTCAACCCTAGTGTCACTCTAAGGGAGAAATCATTCAACAAGCATTCAAGATTGGAACTCAATTAAATACATCAATTAAGGAAAGCATAATAAAAGGTTAATGAAACAAAAACATCATAGGGTTTACAAGTCCAAGTACCCACTATGGGTTTTAGCTCTCCATAGAGCAAGATACAATCAATAATAAAATTAAAAGTAAAAACATGTAATCCATATGGAAACCCCCTCGGTATTCATGTCGATGGTCTTGTGGAGTAACCTTGCCCTCTCCAAAAGTCCTCTTGTTAAGCCTAGGGCACACCTCTCTGGATCAGTACCGACGAAAGCTCCCCCAATAACTATATTTTAAGAGAAACACGGTGTCAAAGCCATAGAACCACTCCAAAAGCCTTGCCAAAGCCCCTCTAAACCCCAGCCACAAGCCTCTCAAAAGATGGAGAAAAGATGGAAAGAAGGATAAAAGATGGATCTCCAAATCGGTACAAGTCGCGGCTTTATAAAGGGCTGGAATTAGGCATCCACATGGGCGCGGATAATTTCCACACACCCGTGTGGATTTCTGGAAATCTGATTTTCTAAGGGTTGTAAATAGTAACTGTTATAGTAAATTGATACATTCATTTGCTACAGTACTTACTGCAGTACTCCACCAAAATACTCTCGAATCCACACTTTTCATCGAGGAAACATAAATAGGCACACGTCTATGCCATAGATTGCATCGCTTCTTCAATATAATGTCATATTGGGGAAGATCTTTCTAACATTGCACAAGTCTGAATACGCAAATGTGACTGCCTTATTGCCCCTCCAAACCATGTAATTGCTTGAGTGCATGGAGATTGGTACACGTTCACGTATCTTTGATCACAACTTGTGTCTTCACATTTGTTCACTCCAAGACTTCATCAACAAAGTACAATCACAATCTACTTTGGCTTCTTTCTTTCATTATTTGGCTCCACAACCCTTCATGCATGAAAGTTCACAAATACACATGTATTAGCGCTAAAATCTGATAAAAGTAATGCTCTTTGTCAGAAAAGAATACTTTTTATTATTAATACACAAGCATTTATCAGTGGCTGATTTTTTTTGTGTTGGTTTGTTAAGGAAAGTTTAAAAAGTTGGGATTTCCATTTGGAGTTAGGAAGAATGCATTACTTGTTAGTGGTTATATGTTGATATTAGAATGCGGGTTGATTTTATTTGTGGACTATTTATTTTATTGGAAGATGTAAATTTTTGCTAGTTTGTCAATGAAATACAGGACAATGAAATTTTGGAAAAGAATTTGATTATATGTATTTTGGAAAGGAATTTAAACGCATGTATTTTTCTTTTCAAAATCTAGTTTAGGTTAGCTAATAGAGTTACTATTAAGTTAAAGATGATCATTAGATTGCATTTAATGAACAAGGTGTTTAGTTTTCAATCTCTGTGTATTAGTTATTAATATATATATATATATATATAACTATATATCTAATGAATGGGTGGAATTATTTCCAGTTTATATATATATATATATATAATTGTTGAATGTTTTTAAAGCTTGATGCTTGTTAATGTGAGAGTTTGATTCTGTGTATCCCTCTTATAAATAGTTGTTTGAATTGTTTTGACAGCCACTGGCTTGTACTATGTTCGCAGTGGTGATTCTTGGTTATAGTAAATGGCTACTATGTACTTATATATTTAGTGCCTTAAAGCATAATGATTGTTAACCAATAGTTATTTTATATAATTAGGCTTTGGAATCTAAGTAAAGGTGTAATGCTCATGTTTTAGGGCCTTTGCTCGAATTATAATTTTAGTGTCCGAGTGGATTCTATAGCTTAGGGATTACAACAGGTTAGTAACCGCATATAATTATACCATGTATCTATATCTTTTTAGCACTACCTAAATTTGTTGATTTAATTATTTTATATATGCATTGTTGATAATTAAATTACCCTTGATTAGTCAATTATTATTTCTTTAATTATCACTATTTTTGGAATTATCTATTAATTATCTTAAATTCTAATTAATTATATTTTTTCTGAATTATCTGATATATGAAATATTTTATTTAATTTCTAATTATTTATATTTTTTCTGAATTTCTTGAAAATTTATATATATAAATTTTTTTGGATTAATTATATTTTTTAATTATCTGGACTATTCAACTATTTGATAATTTTGACAAATTATTAGTTCAAGTTTAAATAATTGATTATTTTGATATTATAAAAATGGGATCATACGATTGTTAGGATTTTTACTTGGCATTTTATTCCGTATTTGCCTAGTCTGGACTCTGTTTGTTATTGTTTTGTGTACATCAAGTATTTTGTCATAACAATTATAGTCTCCAATTAACTATACACTAACCCTGTCACTATGGGTTAAACACTAATTATGCCAACATCTAACTCTGTTAAAAAACTATAGTTTCACACCATTCCATAAGTGGAGAATAACAACCTTTGACAATCTGACTTCGGTTACCAATTGTAAATAAATGAATTATGAACCTCTGACTTAGGACACCAAGTTTAAATAAATAATCTCTGATATTTTGTTTTGGCAATATTGTATTGGGTGACGTATAATTTGGATTTTCTGATAAAGATTGTATATTGTTGTATTGTTTTGTATTTGAATTGTATTTTGACAAGTATTATAACATGCTATGTTATTTTGTTGTACTAAATTCTGAAATTTTGAGAATTGCTATGATCCCAATATTTTTAGTGGTCACTTAGTGGATTTTTGAGCTCATAAATGTGCTTTAGTCACTTAGTTTTCTTTCAAGTTAATAATGTTCTACCCTTCTAGTAGACCTAAACACTAGTATTGAATAATTGTGATTTTGTTAACCTTGTTAGTTGAATTTTCTTGTATCCCGACATTGTAGTACTTTTTTGCTTTGAAATTTGTATTTTTGTTAGATATTATCTACTATATTGAGATAGGTTATAAGGCCATGCATGATCACTAGTATTCTTAATGTGATCACTCTCATTTAATTATTAATCACAATCCATCTTATCTCAAAAAACAAATGATTCAAAAGATTTAAAACAAAAAACACATGAAGAATGGTCATGAGATCTCACATATCCAACAACAAAATCTCAAGCCATTGACCATCTTATCTCAAATTCCATAACTATCTATTGCCGGAAGTCCCTATTGAAAAGGCTAGGGAAGTCCCCACTGAATGGGGGAATGAATGCGGCTGATAAGCTGGAAGTTATGTTGGATTTGATGAGGGAAGTGGTAGGGTTGTTGCATGAGTAGAGGTAATACCAAGCAATGGAACCACGCCTACTACCTTCTCCTTCTCCGTTTGTAGTACCAAAAGAGAAAATTGTGATGAAATCAAGAGATTTGATCTACACCCATTTTAGGGAACTACCAATTTTGATGAAGTGGAAGTTTGGGTAGAGGAAATGGAGAAGGCATTTATAGTGATGAAGTGCATCAAAGAAGAAAAGCTCAGGTTTTGGGTGTACATGCTCAAGGCTCCCGCGAACTCACTGGCATAGAGGAGAGCTTTGTATTTGTTAAGGGTAGAGTTTGAGTCTTGGGAGCAATTGGGGGAAACCCTCTTTTGCAACTACTTCACCAGGGATAAGATGGTTCATTTTGATAGGAAGTTCATTAATCTGACTTAGGGAAGTATGACCGTTAATGAGTATGAGATGGAGTTTCACAGGCTTTCAAGGTATGCTCCAAAATTGGTGGACGACGATTAGAGTAGGGCTCGACACTTCGAGGGACACATGTATACGCACATTCATAAGGGGTTAGCCCCTCTACACCTGACCAACTATGCAAAGGTTGTGGGGTGTGCCAAGTCCCTGGATACTGTATGGAGTGACACTAAGGATCAATAGAATAAATTTTAAAGGAAAAGGGGCAGAAGCTTTCATAATCAGGAAAGCTATCTGTCTGGATGTGGAGGAAAACCTATTTTAGATGTAGGACAAAGTGTGTCTCAGACTGTTAATGGACCACTAGCTCCTCAATCTTGGGGATTCCCATTTGTTCCTCCCCCTTCTAGCCAGAGGGGATGTCCCAATTGTGGAGGTGCTCATGCAATTGTACATTGTAGACATATTACTAGAGCTTGCTTTAGGTCTGGCAGTTTGGAGCATCGTATTGTAGAGTTTCCATAGCAGTCTTTTAGAGCATAAAGGATAACCAATGTGTATAATTCTAGGTATATGCTTGCTCAAAAGTCTCAAGATTCCTCAAGTAAGCGCGTTGGGAAAGAGGTGGTCAGTGAGCAGCCATCTTCATCAACTCATTAGAAGGCATGAAGGCCAAAGATATAGGGGCTTGTTTATGCGATGACTGAGGAGGATGCACATGCCTCTAATTTAGTGGTGTTAGGTATTTTGTAAGTTTATTCTATATATGCTTGTGCGTTGTTTGATTTTGGAGCTACAAATTTGTTTGTCTCTTCTGCATTTGTTCAAAAGCATGCTTAGCCTGTTAGTGCTATTAGTTATGATTTATGTGTTGCCACTTCATTGGGGGTCAATAATGTTCTTGATAGAGTATGTGTGAATTTACCAATTTATATTACTGGTCATGAGTTGCTAACCTGATTGCATGCCATGAGTATGAAGGACTATGATGTTATTTCGGGAATGGATTTTCTGTCTGCCTCCCATGCTGTAGTCGACTGTTATATAAAAGGGTAGTTTTTAAAATCCTTGGAGAGATAGAGTTCACCTTTTATGGGAGTTATTTATGCATCACCACCTCGTCTAATTTCAGCCCTACAAGCTCAGAAATTACTCTTAGGTGGGTGCTCGGGATTTCTTACAATGGTAATTGATGCCAAATTAGAAGGGCCGGTGTTGGATGATATTCCCGTGGTGAAGGAGTTTTCTAATGTCTTTCCTGAAGACCTTCATGGTCTATCTCCATACAGGGAAGTGACGTTCGCTATTGATTTAGTTTCTGGAACCGACCACATTTCTAAGGCCCCTTACAGAATTCTACCTGTGGAGCTAAAGGAGTTGAAAAAGTAGCTTGAATATTTGCTCAAGAAAGGTTTATTCGGCCTAGCATTTCACCATGGGGTGCTCCTATTTTTTTTGCGAAGAAGAAGAAGGATAATAGTTTGTGATTGTGCATCAACTACCGAGAGTTGAACAAGGTGATAGTAAAGAATCAATATCCACTAGTATGGTGAGGCTTATGAGGTGTTTACAGCTCACAAGAGCCTTAAATATATTTTCACTAAGGTGTTGAACATGAGGCAGAGAAGATGGTTAGAGTTATTGAAAGATTATGATTTGACTATCAGTTATCATCCTAGAAAGGCAAATGTGGTGGCTGATGACTTTAGCAGGAAGTGTTTCAGCAGTGTTGCTACATTAATCCTATCCCAGAAGAAAGGAGACCATGGAGTAAACTCACTATACCATCTATTTAGTGCATCTACAAAGCACCAAAATGTACGAGGATTTCAAGAGTTTTTTTTTTCTAGTGGAATAACATGAAGCGAGATGTTGCACAATTTGTGGTACAGTGCTTGACCTATTATCATATCAAGGTGGAGCATGAGAGGCCAATGGTACTTCTCCATCCTTTTCCCATTCTAGAGTGGAAGTGGGAGAATATTGCTATGGATGTTGTGCTTGGGTTTCCTCAAACCAGTAAAGGTTTTGATGGCATGTGGGTGGTGGTAGACAAGCTGACAAGATCTGCTCATTTCTTGGCGATCAAGACTGGCATGTGTTTAGAGAAGCTAGTTGAGTTATATATTGATCAGATTGTGAGGCTTTATCGTGTCCCTGTCAATATTGTGTAAAATCGAGATGCTCGGTATGTGGTGCACTTCTGAAGGAGTTTGCACAAGCCTTGCGAGCCAAATTGACATTCAACACAATTTTTCACCTGCAAATTGGTGGCAGTCTAAGAGGACAATTCAGATTCCGGAGGATATGCTTCGGGCTTGTATGCTTGATTTTGGGGGTTCTTGGGATCGAATTTTGCTTATGATTTGGGAGGGGGAGTGGGGGAAAAGAGAGAGAGAGAGAGAGAGAGAGAGAGAGATTGCATCTCTTTTTTGTTTGATTAGCTTTTGTGGTGTGGTGGCAAGGATAAGAAGGTGCTTGTCTAAGAGTAATTGCCCCCCTCCCCCTTCTTTGATTTGGTTATCTCTTAATAATTATTGTTTTGACTTCTTACTTGTTAGGCTTTGTTTGTTTTGTTTTAGTCTGTTATAGGGTTTTGGGTAGTGGTTAATCAACTATCTAATATTGTTTTTGGGAAAGTCAGCATGTATATTTCTCTCTTAGGAGTATTGTTAAGATGCATGATCCATTGAATCCATTGATTATAGTTTATGTGATTGGGATTCTTTGTGTTTTGATATTTTTCTTAGGGTTGATTTTGTGTTTGAGTTCTTGAAATTAGAAAAGCAAAGAAGAGAAAGATTAAGCATGACTTGTTTCATTTGTTTTATGAGTTCATTGAATGATTTCATGATTTTGACATTAGCGTGATCGCTAACTTTTTTGTTGTTGGTTTGTTAAGGAAAGTTTGAAAAGTTGGGATTTTCATGGGGAGTTGGGTAGAATGCATTACTTGTTAGTGGTTATATGTTGACATAAGAATGCTGGTTGATTTTGTTTGTGGACTATTTATTTGATCGGAAGATGTAAAGTTTTGCTAGTTTGTCAATGAAATACAGGACAATGAAATTTTGGAAAGGAATTTGATTATATGTATTTTGGAAAGGAAAATCTTGTTTAGGTTTGCCAATTGAGTTATTGTTAAGTTAAAGATAATCATTGGATTGCATTTAATGCACAAGGTGTTTAGTTTTAAAGCTCTATGTATCAGTTATTAATATATATATATATATATTTATATTTAACTGTTGAATGTTTTTAAAGCTCTGTGCTTGTTAATGTGAGAGTTTGGTTTTGTATATCCCTGTTATAGATAGTTGTCTGAATTGTTGCCAGCCACTAGCTTATACTATGCTTACAGCGGCGACTCTTAGTTATAATAAATGGGGATGTGCTCGCATATTTAGTACCTTAAAGCCTTAATAATTGTTAGCCAATGGTTATTTTATATAATTAGGCTTTGGAATCTAAGTCAAGGAGTAATGTTCATGTTTTAGGAGTTTTGCGTGAATTTTGATTGATTTTAGTGTTCAAATGGATTCTATAGCTCGGGGATTTCTTCATGTAAGTAACCACATATAAATTATACTATGTATATATATATATATATATATATCTTTTTCATACTAGCTAAATTTATTAATTTAATTATTTTATATAATCATTGTTTATAATTAAATAACTGTTGATTAGTCAATTATTATTTTTTTAATGATCACTATTTTTGAAATTATCTAAAAAATTTCTAATTAATTATTTTTTTCTGAATTATCTGAATTATTAAATATTTTATTTAATTTCTGATTATTTATATTTTCCTGAATTGCTTAAATATATATATATATATATATATATATACGTATGTATGTTTTTTCTGATTAATTATATTTTTTTGAATTATCTGGATTATTCAGTTAGTTGATAATTTTTATAAATTATCAGGTCAAGTTTAAATAATTTGTTATTTTGATATCATAAAAATAGGATCATACAGTGGGTCAAATTTTTACATGGCGGTTTATTCCGTATTTGCTTAGTCTAAGCTTCGTTAGTTATTGTTTCGATGATATGAAGTATCCTTGTCAACATGTTACTTTGTTAAGAAAACATAGTTTTGCATTGTTCTGTTGGCAGAGAATAACAGCCTGTGACAATCTGAGTTGGATCACCGAGGGTAAACAAATGAATTATGAACTTCTTACTCTGGCCATCGAGTTTAAATAAATGATCTCTTATATTTTGTTTTGACAATATTGTATTGGGAGACGTATATTATGGATTTTTTGACAAAGATTGTATTTTGCTGTATTGTTTTTTTTAACTATATTTTGACAAGTATTGTACTATACTATGTTATTTTGTACTAAATTATAAAATTTTTAAGAATTGTTATGATCCCAATATTTTTAGTGGCTACTAAATGGGCTTTTTAGCTCATAAATGTGTTTCATCATTTTTTCACATCATGCCTAGGGTCTGTTGGCAGATAGCTTAACGAGGGTCATTGAGTGAAGTGCAACATAGTTTTCTTTCAAGTTAATAATGGTCTACCCTTCTGGTAGACATAAACACTAGTATTGAATAATTGTGTTTTTATCAACCTTGTTAGTTGAGTTTTCTTGTATCCCGACATTGTAATACTTTTGCTTTGAAATTTGTATTTATGTTAGATATTATCTGCTATATTTAGATAGGTTCCGAGGCCTTGCTTGTTCACTTGGTCTTGGTCTCGTGGGTATGCGGTCGTTTGTCGACGTACTAAGCTCGGTAGACGGATTCAGAGCGTAACAATCATCATGACAGTAACCTTATGCTCTATTCTCAATACAATCACTCTCATTTAATTATTAATCACAATCCATCTTAACTCAAAATACAAATGAATCAAAGAGATTGTTTTTTTACAAAAAAAAATAAAAATAAAAAAATAAAAATAAAAAAAATAAAAATAAAAAAAGGGTGAAGAATGGTCATGAGATCTCACATATCGAACAACAAAATCTCAAGCCTCTAACCATCTTATCCCAAATTCCCTAATTGTCTTCAAAAGTATTACAAAAAAATCTCAACACACTGACCATCTTCATACCAAATCTCAAGAAAAAGATAATGGAGAAAATAACTAGTAAAATTGGAGAAAAGGGGAGGGAAAAAAAAATCATAAAAAGGAAAATGAGATCTCACCTATTGGTGGACGCCCCTACGAGCTATAAACTCTTGATATCTAAGAGAAGGAGATAGTAGTTCAAAGTCTCTAATGGAACCAATGTTTTAAAATATTTCCAAAAAAATTGAAAACATAAAATGTTTGCTTCAACTTTTATGGTAAACACAGGTGTTGTTTTCAAAATTTTTAGAAATAAAAACAGCTTGCTAAATATGCTTTTTGTTTTGTTTTTAAAAAGTTAAAATTGACAATAAAATAAAGAATTGACATCAATACCAAATGACCCTTAAAAATTCAATTATTATAGAATCATATTAAGAGTTTTTATTTGCAAGAGTAATTAGTGAAGAAGGATCAAAATATTTTTTAATATGATCAAATTCGAATGTAGATAAGCGCCAATAGATTGTGATACTTAATCAAACTAATTTATTAAAATCACATAATACAAAATGTATTATGATGCATATTCTCATGATTACTAACCGGATTAAATTCTGAATAGCCATAAAAAAAACATATGTGCATAATAAATAAATTATTAGAGAGCAACTATACATTTCGTTTCTTCTAAGCGCGCATTTTCTTTAAATTATGTTAAAGATTTTATTTTAACACATGCAAAAATAAAAGCTTATTTTTAGTACAATGTAAGAACATTTTTAATTAAAATGAAATAATTCAATATTTTTACCACAGTTTAGGTGTTATTTTTGAATTTCGTTTTATAAGGGTGAGATCAAATTGAACCTATTTTAAATTGATGGGCCAAATTATTCTAAAGATAAAATTTGGAGGTCGAAATTTCACTTTCACCAATTGTTTATTTATTAAATATTAAAATTGGTCAACTTCGTTATAGAAAATCCCGAGAACACATGTGATGTGGAGCAGCCGTTGAGAAGTCTCAAGCAATTGAGTTGCCGTAGCAATTTGTCACTCCATTAACTATTGCTGGTTTATTGGTTTGCATTTAAATCCAAAGGAACGCCATCAAGGGATAAACCAAAATATTCTCCATTCACATGACACACTAATAAATGCTAATCCTCTTGTTTTCCTTAGTCAATGGTGTTCCCAACCCATGAATAGTAGACCATCGTAATCAAAATAAAATACATGTGACCGTTAGTGGAAACTATTAATAAGTTATTATTTAGTTTTAAGTTTTGAATTAAAAATATTATTTTTATTAATTTTTAATATTTTTTAATTAAAGTTATTATTTTATTAATTTTTAATGTTTGAATTGATTTGAATTTTAATTTAAATTTAAGTTAAGGAGAATTGTCAAAATTTAAATTGGCAACAATTGGATAGCCCAATGGTATAACACGAAAGTGTAAGAGAAAAGCAAGAGTTCGAATATTTCCTTTGACAATATTGTTTATGTACTATTTATCAGTACTATTTACGGTCCGGGTGTGAGTTGTTTGTGGGAGAAACATTGGTTTCACCCCTCTATTTGTAGAGCAGGGAGATAATTCTAATAGATCAATAAACTACTGTAATTAGTGTGTCCTTTTGATAATCTCTTGAATGAGGGCACTTGCTGTCTATTTGTAAAATTTAATCCAGGTAACTGTTGGTGGGAGATGAAATGGAGTCTTCTAAGATTGAGAGTTATAGATATTTCTACAAAACATTTTTTTTTACGGATTTTCTTTCGCTATTTTAGGATGATTATTTATTATTATTATTATTATTATTATTATTATTATTATTATTATTATTATTATTCGGGAAAACGAAAGATAAAAGAATTGATTGGACACACCAAGTAGCAAACCACCTTTTCCTTAGTTGTGTTTTCTCTAAACGCATTTGGGCTTTTTTCTCCCAGGCTTTAGACTTTAACTCTACTCCACATTCGATCCCTGTACTCTGGACCACATGGATATCATCCCTTACTCCTCAGCACCGAATTCTCTGCGATCTTATCTCCCGAGCTATCCTTTGGAATATCTGGACTGAAAGAAATTCTCGTATTTTTCATTCGAATGCTTTACCGCATTACAATATTATTTTTAAGACTGCTAACATGCTTATCTCTTGGTTCCCCACAGCTGCCGATAGGAACCAGCATCATCTAAATGAAGCTTCACAGAAAATCAAGCGCTCACTCAACTTCCTTAGCGCTAGAGAATCTACCTTTGCTGGCGATCATGACACTGGTGCTGCTCTGGAGTAGGTGTTCCTGTTGTTTGTCTAAGCAGGCCTGAGATGTCTGTTGACACCTCATGTCTCCTTAGTTCCTCTTTTTTCCTGTTTGTTTTCTTCTTCTTCTTCTTCCTCCCTCACCCCTGGTGAGAGTTGACTTTCCTATTGTACCCTGCTTTTCTTTTGTATTGCTGTTTTCCTTTAATAAATTTGTGGTTTATCCACTTAAAAAGTAGCATGAGCAATCAATGGGTTTAAAAAGAGAGGCTGAAACTTGGGAGAACACTATCAAGGGCTTGTACGCGAGAGTGAAAGGGGTGACCTCTAAAGGGCCTAATAAGTGTGTGTATTCTTTTCTTCTTCTTCTTCTTTTAATTTTAATTTTAATTTTTTAAAAAAATTAATTTTTCTCTACTGTATCTTTTTAACTTTAATTTTTTTTTCTCAACAATTTCAAAGAAACATCTTAAAAGATATAGTAGTAGAATTGTTTTTATTCCCTTATCACATAATGAATACCTAGGATATTTATTTTGCAAAACTTAAGAAGTATCTAGTCAATATTTTAAACAACGATCACTTTAGATGCATTATTTTCTTTGTTTGAACTAGATGATGTTATCTCTAAATTATCTTCTTTTAGAGATAATAAAGATTCAGTAGATTAAAAGAAGAATTGCAGCTTTGTATTAGAAAGCTAAATAAATGTTTTTTTTAGGATACAAGAATACCTACCATTTAATTAATAGGAACCAAATGCTGGAAGCAAACAATTATCTACCAAATTTAGCATCAAAATAATTATTGGAAGTCATCTAATCTCATAAGACAATCCATCATAGAAAACGTAGAATTCATCAACAATACTCATAGGTAAGGTTTAATTGGATGTAATGATATATGCAATGGATCTCATACTACTGTATATTTGCAAATCTTTATATTTGATAAAATACAAGAGTTAAATTCAGTATTTACTTGGATATATCTGTAACGTTTGATTATATAATTTTGTATTTTATCAGAGAAATTTATAAATTTGGATTTGAAAACATGTATTTGCATAGAAATATTTGTGAAGTCTCAAATAATAATGCCATTTTCTTTTATATACATATATATTTATATATTCAAAAACTGAAACAAGTTCCTAAACCTAAATATTAATTAAATATTAATCAAATTTTATTATTGAATAAATTATTAGACCTATAACTATTTTTTTAATTATTATAAAATTTTAATTATATTTGAGTTATTTTAATTATTTTTAATTTTTATTAGAAATATGTAAAAATTGGTGGCGGTATACAATTTTAATATTACTGTTATATATATATAGACACCTCTACGGCAATATTCACACAAGCCAAAATGATATAAGCTTATATATATATCTAGACACATCTACGGCAATATGCACACAAGCCAAAATAATATAAACATATTACTTGTTCAAAACTGATCAAATAACTTGTCTTATACTGTTTTACTCCTTTTGGAATGTTCTATTACTTGCTTTATAAATTATTTTAAATTATTGAAAGTATGCGGGTGGTCTCCATTTTAAGAAATGATATGACAAATGAATGAATATCTTTTCAAAGTATGTATATATATTTGTGATTTCAGAAATGGAAATGCTATTCTTGATTTAGACAAGCACTGCTTTATTTGTGAAATATTTTTCATTTTATAAAAAAATTTTAATAAGCAATTTGGCCTACAAGTGAGAGTCTTATGACTTGCTAATCATTAAAATAATGACATATATTTTATATGTATAAATGCTATCATGACATGACATGACATTATGAATACATACATACAAACGATGTTATACATAATGATACGGCTAGTTTAGGACCTAACCCCTATTGTAGTGGTCTCCCTGGACCAATCTGTTGAGAGGCAACTTTGTTGGTGGGGGTTATGATTATTGCCATTAAAGAGGCATGGAGAAAACTTTACGGATAGTAGGAGGGTACCCCATGGAGATTGAAACACATTGTGCATCAGCATATGAAGGATCTTAAGCCAATGTTAATGCGTGCTTAACCCTACTCTTAATTGATATACATTTCTAGTCTTGGCAGATCCGATACTAGCTAGTTCAAGATTGTTTCTTAGTAGACATGATAACTTCATGATTTTCAATATACTAGCCCTTGAGATACATTTGCTATACTCTACACATATCTTTGGGTTTTGCCTAATAGATCCTTTAATGAATATTGCTTATTATAGTTTACACTTGAGAAAAGTTTGTTAAGTTTTATACTTGTATTTTGTTTACCGTATTTTTTAGTGGAAAATTATTCACCAAGCTTATGCTTGACTTCTTTCTACGGTTTTATATTTGAGAATTATCCATTAAGCTTTATCTCCTAATTCTATTTACTAAATTTTATATGTGAGTTTTCATTTATCATATTTTATTTTCGACATTGTTGTCAATTGTGTAATTATGGCTAATGCGAAGTTTATGGTTTTGAGAATACATTTTAAACTTTCTTGTAACTCAAAAACTCCTTTTTGATTTTGAAATATTTTTTAACCCCTCACTAAATAAATATATTACTCATTCACTTTTTCCACATTTTTTTAGGAAGTTATCTTTCAAGCCATTGTGCTGAAGACCTTCAGTTTGTGTAAATCTATCCTATCGTTGGTGTGCAACTGTAGTTCCATGTGTGAGCATGTTTTAATATGGATCCATGGGCAATTGAACATGTATTTTGTACAACTATCACTATATATCCCTTTCATACCATTATATATTTAAATGTTTTTTATTTCTAAATTCTTACTTTTGATAAGCTTTGAACGATTTTTAAAATGACTAAGCGGGGTATCAATAAGCCTTGTGGTGTCTTTGAGCTAGGATGGCAACGGACCGGGTCGGGTCGGGTGCGGGTTTTACCAAACCCGTACCCGTATCCGCTACCCTGCTAGTATACCCGAACCTGAACCTGAACCCGACGGGTTTTAAAAATCCCAACCCATACCCGCACCCGACGGGTAATCCGGTACCAGCAGGTATACCCGCCTCCGTCCCCATATTAAAAAAAATAATAAAAAATATATTTTTTTTATAGAAAAATAACTTGAAAGTAATTATAATTTTTGTATAAAATAAAATAAAATTATTGTAAAATTACAAGATTAAACAAAGAGGAAAAATAAAAAACACTAAATTTTTAAGTTGTAGAACATATTAGTATGTATATATATATTATATAAATATTTTAGTAATTTTAATTTCGGGTGGGGTACGGGTTCGGGTACGGGTTGGGTATTAAAATTCTCTTACCCGCACCCGCACCCGTTTCATACAAGTCGGGTTTTTACCCGAACCCGACCCGAAACCCGGTCAAATCGGGTTTTACCTGTCAAACTCGGGTCAGGTCGGGTAGGATCGGGTTTGGATATTATTGCCATCCCTACTTTGAGCTAGGTGGCCATGTTTGCCCCTACTTTGGGATAGCACGGCACATGCCACGTGCTTAGTATGCGGGTTGGGCCACGCCAATCTCTATATCAACTTCTACTAACATAGTAGGGGGACCGGACATACCAATCTAAATAGAATGGCCACAAAAAATAATGATATCATTGAAAGTTGAACTAAGTAGAGATAAAACCGCAATTTCACAACCAATCAAATCAAAACTCCTATTTTCAATGATCTTAGAAATACATTTCAAAAAGCAATTTGGTAAAAAAATCTCAAACAAATTTGCTATTATTATTCTTAGAAATTAGAGAAAGATACTTAGGAGTTCGAAAAAGGATTAGTAACAAAAAAAAAAAAAAATTAAAAAGAAGACGCTAGATACGACATTAAGAATATGATCCCCAATATCACCCCAGAAAAAGCAATAAAATTCAATGTTGAGGCCATCTGGTCCTAGGCTCTCAGAAGAAGAAAAAAAACATAAAGTTTAGATTAGATGGAAGAGGGGTTTCTAAATAAGGAGAATCAAAAGAAGAAGAAGGCAAAAAATTGGAATAAAATTTTCAATATACTTCCTATCAATAAAAATAGTACCCAAGCGGTTAATGATATGAAAAGTATGACTCTTGTGCCTATTAATACAAGCAAAATTATGAAAAAAAGCCTAGCATTAAGATTACCATTTTCATCCTAAATAAGCAGCATCCTTTGATCCGATTAAGCAAAGTTCTACTAAAGTGGAGTATTAAAATGATTATACAAGATCCAAAGATTCAAGGCATCCACTAAAGTAGGATCAAACATTGAAGAAACACACAAGCAGAGAATAATGTTGGAGGGGGAACACTGCAAATTCTCTTCTTCCCATTGAATTCCAAACATACCATTAATCTCCTCCTATAAAAGTTGGGATTCTTGAGATTCTAATAACAATAAATCCCTAGAAATTAGGAATTATTTATTTCAACAACTCATCCTATTTTTTAGCTAGCAAACCCACTAACACTCCCCCTCAAGCTAGACTATACAAGTTGTACATGCCTAGCTTGTCTATTAGCTTACCAAACAGTGGTTTTAAAAGTCCCTTGGTTAACATTTTTGCAATTTGCTCTATAGAAAGGACATATGACATGCAAATCGTTCCTTCTTCGATTTTCTCATTTATGAAGTGTCGATCAACCTCCATGTGCTTTGTTCTATCATGATGCATGGGATTGTGAGAGATGTTTATGGCTGCTTTATTGTCACAATACCCCTAAAGTGAAAGTCTACAATTAACCTTAAGTTTTATTAAGAACATCTAAAGCTAAAGTACTTCACATATCCCATGGGCTACAGCTCTTAACTCGGCTTCAGTACTACTCCTAGCTACAATGGCTTTCTTTTACTCCTCCAAGTTACTAAATTACCATATACTAAAGTATAGTAACCAGATGTGGATATTCTGTCTTCTATAGCTACAACCGAGTCTGCATTTGTATATACTTCCACATTTTGGTCTTTAGTTTTCCTGGAAAACAAACTACATCCTGGTGTTCATTTTAGATACTTCAATATTCTGTACGTATCTTCCAAATGGCTCTTAGTTGGACTATGCATATATTGACTAACTCGATTGAATGCAAAATCTATATTCGGTCTCGTGTGAGATAAGTAAATTAGTTTTCCAACCATATTTGATTCTATTGCTTGCACCCCAACATTCCAGTTTCTTTCAAAAGATCTAGAACATATTTTCTCTAGGATACAAAAATTCCATTCTGGTTTCTCGCTACTTCCACTCCAAGAAAATACCTAAGAATTCCAAGATCCTTCATTTAAGATTCTGTTGCAAGTCTATTTTTTTTAGTCTTCCCCCTTCTACTACATCATCCCCAGTCAATATGATGTCATCTACATAAACAATTAACACTATATTTCTACCATTTCTATGTCTATAGAATAGAGTATGATCCCCTCTACTTGGTAATAGCTTTGTGCTTTTACTACTATAGTAAATCTGTCAAGCCATACCCTTAGTGATTGTTTTAAACCATATAATGATTTCTTTAACCTACAAACTTGGTTAATCGTGTTTCTATTGCTAAAGCAAGGAGATAGCTCCATGTATACTTATTCTTTGAAATCACCATTCAAAAAGGCATTCTTTACATCCAGTTGTTATAGCGGGCAATCTAGGTTAGTAGCTAGTGACAATAGCACTTTACTATATTCATCTTGGCCATTGGTTCAAATGTTTCATGGTAATCAGTTCCATAAGTCCGCATATAGCCTTTTGCTACCAAAAGGACTTTATATCTCTCAAATGATCCATTTGACTTGTATTTAACCTCAAACACCCATCTGCAACTATTTGGCACTTTGTTTCTATTTTTTTTTTTTTTAACTATCCTCCATGCTTCATTTTTTTAAGAGCTTCCATTACTTCCATGACTGTTTTCTTCCATTGTGGGTCCTTCAATGCTTCTGAAATTTCCTTTGGAATCTGTATACTTGCCATATTTGACACCAAAGCTCTGACAGAATTACACAGATGATTGATAAGTATTTGTGTATTAGTAATACGAAGTATTTTTTTTTTCTTACAATGAGCATTACTTTTCTCAGATTTTATCGCTTATACATGTGTATTCATGTTCTTTTGTGCATGTAGGGTTGTGGAGATAAGTATGGAAGAAAGAAGCCAAAGTAGATCGTGAATGTATTCATGTACTGTAGCAGCTACTGTTCATAGGCCGCTGAAAAATCGATTCTTGCATATTCACACGGGTGTATGGAAATTCCATATGCCCGTGTGGATGCCCGATTTCAGCCTATTTAAAGCCGTGACTTCAGCCGTTTTAGAAAATCTTTTTCCCAACTTTTGCCCATCTCTTCGCCATCTTTGGAGGCGCTCACGGCTAGGGTTTAGAGAGGCGTTGGCTAGATTTTTGGAGTGGTTCTACGGCCTTCAACACCGCGTTCTTTCGGAAGATAGTTATTGGGGGAGCTTTCATCGGTATCGATTCAGCGAGGTGTGCCCTAGGCTAGTCGAGAAAACCTTTGGAGAATACGCGGCTACTCTACAAGACCATTGATACGAACACCAAGGGGGTTTTATTTATGGATTACATATCTTTACTTTTGATTTCATTATTGATTGTATTTTGCTCTATGGAGAGCTAAAACCCTAGTGAGTACTTGGACTTGTAAACCTTAGGATGATTTTGTTCCATTGACATTTTATTTTGCTTTCTTTAATTGATGTTTTAATTGAGTTCCAATCCTAAATTCTTGTTGAGTTGATTATCCCTTAGAGTGACGCTAGGGTTGAGAATTCATCTTGGTAATCCTTGTGGATGAGTGACACATCATGAGGGTTAGACAATGCTAGATTGGAAAGGGTTGAGAGGGCCTACACCTACTCTTCCATATATATGCCTATTCTCCGTAATCGTCAGATCCGTACTGATGACCCATGTTCTAAATAGAACGACGGACCCAGTTGAGCTTTTTTCTCATTTCCACCCGGCCCGGCCAATCAATCGTATCAGTCGTATTCTTGAATTTGGAATGAAAAGAAGAGTAATGCTTCCTAGCACGGGACACGGAATAGGATCCTTCAATTTAGCAGCACCTTAAGGTGCAGGAGAAGCAAATGCATCACTCTAAGACCCCTAAAGTGTACTCAATGTAGGATAGAGAGCCAGTTTCAGACACACTGTGGTGGTGGGGGTGCCATCGTGAAGATCATGGAGTGTGAGCACCAAAGGCGACCGGTCCATGAGACCGCCTTCAACACAAAAAAAAGGTGAAACCTTAAAAAAAGGGTCATTTTCATCTTCCGATGCATTCGTTCGGATGCATTCTTCCTTCTTAACCTTTCAACCTACTGAATTTTCCTCTTCCTGGTAATGATTGCTGCAAGCTATACCAATTCTAAACAAGCATTTCGACGGCTGGTTGAAAACCCTAGCTGCACGGCTTTCTCTAGTGAATCGAGAGGTAGCGGAACATCCTCTTTCCCCTCTGGTGTGATTCATCTTACCTCCACATTCCAAGAGTTTTTGTGGTCATAATAGAATGAAGTGCTAAGAGACGAACCCCGTTGGGGCTTACTTGCGCAAGCAACAGAGTGAAGCTTTGAAGTAATTCTTAGTAACTGGGGCTTAATTGTGGCTAGGGGTCCTTCGCCTGGACCAAAGGGTTAGATCTATATTAAAGAATAGGGTTTATCACTTGGAGTCCCCAGAGGTTTAAGCAACCTTACACAGTGTGAGGCGTCGAGACTGAGCGATTTCTCCGTCAATGCATAGTATAGTGTTAGTCACGGTTGACCTTAGGTTTGGGACCGTGTGTTTTAGGATTTCCATGACTTATTAAGCATCAGTTGAGAAACATAATGGTTGGTTTTGTACTTGAAACAATAGTCCTAGGGTGAGCAATGTCCTGGTGCCCCAATTTCTGTCGATTGCCTCTCTTATCTGTGGGATCGAAAATACGCGTCTGGCATCATGAAGAAGACACCACATGATATATCGAAGCACAAATATCATATTTGTTTTGTGTGTTCTTTCATTTCTAATAGAGGCAAGCCTCTATTATTAATTACCCCAGATTAGTATTTTGGGAATCTCCGATTAAGGGCAAAAGTACAAGTAAAAGCAAGAAAATTTGCGAAGTATAAATCCTGTTATTTTATTATATAAACATATTTATTACATCATATATATATATATATATATATATATTTTATCATTGCCACTACTTGTGCCTTGTCGCTACATTGCCTGCCTTGTTGCCATTTTGAGATATATATCTCATTGCCGCCCCTTTTTATAATTTTGGTCGCTATCTTGAAATGAATAGGCCACCACCATCTATGCCTTATCATCACGTGGTATCTCATTGCTGCTTTGAGATAAATTTAACCACATCTCGAGATAAGCATCATTGTCGTTGCTTTGAGATTAGCAGTGTGCTATCCCATTGCTTGCATATCATTTTCAGATTTATTATTATTTTTTATTTTTTTAATTTTTAATTTTTAATTTTTTATTATTATTATTTTTATTTCAATCCACACATATCATAATATAGTGGGTTCTATTTATTTGAGTATATATATATGTACCTATGTGTATGACACGTGGGCCTCTTTCTTCTTTTAACATGCACAAACATGCACGTGAATCTGCATGTTTCTTATTTTCATCATTCATTCATTTTTTTTTACTTTTTTTATCTCATGCACATGAGCATGTTTTCTCATCCTTTTATTACTATTTTTTTTAATTTTATTATTATTATTATTATTTTTTTATTATATATATATATTTTAATTTCATGCACGCAGGCATGCCCCCCCTTTTCTTTTTTTCCGAACGTATGCATGCCCCTTATTTATTTATTTTTACCCATATGCATACATAACATGCTTCTTGGTCCATGTATACCTCTTCATGGTGGGCCCATGTCTTTTATTATATATTTTTATTTATTTATTTTTTTAATGCATGTCCCAAAACTATAGCATGCTTTCCATCAATTTTTTTTTATATTTATATGTATCTTTTTATCCCCACGTCCATATGCGTGCTTCTCTACTTATTATTATTATTATTATTATTATTATTATTATTATTATTATTATTATTATTATTATTATTCATGCTTTCTCAGTTTTTTTATTTGTTTGCCATGTACATATGCATTTTTTTATTTTCTGAAGGTTATCAGATGATGCTGGATCCTATACTTATCAAGTTGGCCAGCTGGCCACCAATAAAAGGATGTCCCTGTGATCGGCATGCATGTTTTTTTCTCATTTTTTTATCACTTGGTGATTTGCACATCTATCTTTTTCATAGTGTGGAACCCCTTTTTTATTATTATTTGATTTTGATTTTTTTTTTTTTATATTTGATTTGTTTTTGGCACGTGAGGATCCATGCTTCTCACTTTTTCTATCTTTTTATCTCATGCACGTGAACTTGCAATGGGCATCTTCTAAAAAAAACCATCACCAACTTCATTTTATTTATTTATTTATTTATTATTTATTTATTTATTGACTTATAATAGCACCACCAATGATTTTTAAGGATAAAATAATGGTTCCCATGCATCCGAAATGGACAAATAACTTATGCTAAATTTAAGGTTTATTAACTCAACACCATGCATTCATAACTAACAAGTTATTGTGCTCTCAAAATGGAACCATTGCTGAACTAAGACCCCAAGCCTAAAGGTCTGCAGTATATATCCATCAGTGATTTGCCTTGGCAACTCGTTCAATCTCATCCTTCTTGATTGCATAATTGTTGGAAAAGCCCTTTGCTGCATTGATAAGTTCATCAGCAAGACATTTAGCAATTGTTTTAATATTCCTAAAAGCACTCTCACGAGCACCAGTATTCAGAAGATATACTGCCTGGTTCACTCTCCTCAATGGAGAGATATCCACAGCTTGACATCTCACCACACCAGTCGAAACCAATTCGAGTTGCATCTTCTCTAGGTTCAATGTTAATAACAACATCAACAATAACTTGAGTAAACCTTCTGGCATGTTTGACAATCAGTTTCTCGCCATTGTTACGACCATGCATCATCAAGGAGTTAGCCAAGCGCTCAACAACGGATTGGCCATCCTTCAGTTAGATAATGGCTACATTGGTTTGGCTTTCAACTTGCTTCTTGGCCTCATCTTCAGATAAGTCCTAGTCACGGGAGACAAACTCAGTGGTGCAACCAGTGAAGATGCCATCATAATTTCCCTATATTGTTATTTATTATTATTATTATTATTTTTATCATAACGAGCTCTATAATTTGCATGAATCCTGGAGTATTTCTGAAATATATACATCAAAACAGAAAACTCTCCAAACCTATAACCAGTCCTAAATGCTTAAGAACCAAAGAATTCTCTGGTTGCACCAAACTTTTAGCGTATAATAATAACCCCGATCTTTCAAGTAGTATGTGTTGGACTTTTGCTGAGGAGAGTAGAGGATACAGAGAAGAAGACAAGTGAGTAGATGATGTAGAGAATAGGGAGAAGTTTAAAGATAACAGTACTTCACTTGCTTGACTGAATTCAAAAGAAGGATTACAACTTAAATAGAGCCCAAAAGTTGGCACATAGTTTCATGTAAACAAAAGTCATGATAAAAGCAAAAACATACAAGTTAAACAAAAACCAAACATAAAGTAATACTTGATAAAAGCCTTTCATGTTCGTACACACATCAAAGGTTGACTACTCCTTTCCACTGCCTGCATTCCCATTCGTCTAGCCCACAAACAAAAGCAGGTCTACAGTAGCATGCATTTGTCGATCACTTCTCTTCCTTGCACTCCATTGGCCAACCATCATTACACCCAATAGCTTCTTTATCAATTAGTTTCAGATCACACTTAACACCTTCCTATGATTTGAAACACTGCATTCGTAACTCCATGCGCAGACTCAGATGCTTCTGAATGGACAGTGCTTTTGTACATATATCTGCTAGCTGCTCATTTGTGGGACAGAACTTCAAAGTAATAAAACCACTTGTAACAAACTCCCTTAAATAATGATACTTAATATCCATATGCTTTGTCCTACCATGCATGCCCGGATTTTTAGCAATACAAATTGCAGATTGATTGTCAAATTTCATGATTATTGTACCAATTGAAGTAATTCCAAAGTCTTGAACTAATCTTCCAAGCCAGACCGCTTGACATGCCGCGGTTGCAGCCGCAACATACTCTGCCTCAGTGGAAGATAAAGCAGTGCTCTCTTGCTTCTTTGATGGCCATGTAATTACACATGAACCAAGCTTGAAGATGTTACCAGATGTGCTCCTCCGATCATCTATTGACCCTGCCCAATCACTGTCAGTAAATCCAACCAAGTTGAAACTTTCGGACTAAGCATAGAACACTCCTAGTCCTTGTGTGCCTGCAATATATCTAAGTATGCGCTTTACTGCACCATGGTGTTGCACTGACGGCTTGCACAAGAACCTGGATACCATGCTAGTTGCATACATAATATCAGGTCGAGTATGTGTGAGATACATGAGCCCTCCGACCATGCTTCTATACCGAAATTCATCACAACTTGGTGAACCATCATTCAACTTTAGTTTCTCATTTGAATTCATGGATGTTGGAGTTGGGTTGGAGTTGCTCATTCCAAATTTTTTAAGCAAGTCTCCAGCATACTTGTTCTGTGAAATGTGAATACCCTTCATGCCTTGATTGATCTCAAGGCCAAGAAAATAGTGCAGCAATCCAAGGTCTGACATTTCAAACCTCTGCATCATGATTTCCTTGAACTCTCTGGACAATTGCATTGAAGTTCCCATGTAGATAATGTCATCTACATACAAGCATACCAGCAACACCTCTGAACCTCCCACCAGTTTCTTGTACAAAGTTGGTTCATTGATACTCCTTTCAAAGCCCTATGAACATAAAAACTCATCAATTTTACTATACCAAGCTCGAGGAGCTTGGCGCAGTCCATACAAGGCCTTGTCAAGCCTGTAGACAAGATGCTCTTTGCTTTGCACCATGAAGCCTACAGGTTGTTAAACGTACACCTCTTCATTCAGTTCGTCATTCAGAAAATCCGACTTCACGTTGAGCTGGAAGACCGCCCATTGTCGTTGAGCAGCAACACAGAGAAACACCCGAATGGTTTCCATTCTCACAACAGGTGCGAAGGTCTCCTCAAAATCTATGCCTTGTGTTTGTGCATAGCCTTTAACAATAAGCCTCGCCTTCCTTTTGACAATCGTGCCATCAGAGTGCAACTTTGTTCTATAAACCCACTTCAAACCAATAGCTTTCTTTCCCTCAGGTAGCTCAGTGAGATACCAAGTTGAATTTCTTTCGATTGCCTTCATTTCGGTCTCCATTGCTTCTTGCCATTCAACCTCCTTTGCAGCCTCTAAATATGTTTCTGGATCTGCTACTTTTAATACAAAAGAGCATGAGTCATAAATGTCTCTCATAGACTTATACCTTAATGGAGTAGATGAACCTTCATCTTCATTGTTTGCATGTGAGCTTTGAATTGATGTTGTGGGCAACCATCAATTTGTGTTGGTTCTCCTTCATGTGAGCTTTGAATTGATGTTACGGTCCCACCACCAATTTGTGTTGGTTCTCTTTCTTTCGTAGAGACATGAGTCTCCTCTTCTAAGCCTTGAAAAATTTGTCTTTGTTCTCCTTGGATTGGAATCTCCCAAGACCACCTTGCACCTTCATCAAACTTTACGTTCCTGCTCACAAACATTTTTCTAGTTATAGGATTAAACAACCTATAAGACTTAGATACAGTGGAGTAGCCAACAGATACAAGTTTCTCTGATTTGGCATCTAGTTTCCTAAGATGATTTGAATTAGTCATCATGTAGACCAAACAACCAAAGATTCTCAGATGCTTTACTGAAGGTCTCATGCCAGTGGTGCTTGATAGGGAGTTTCTCCTTGTACTACTTTTGTTGGAGACCTATTGATCAAATAGACAACTGTGGACACAACCTCAACCCAAAGGAAATTTGGAACTTGATTCTCCTTCATCATACATCGGGTCATCTCCATCACAGTCCTGTTCTTCCTTTCAACTATACCATTCAACTCAGGTGTGTATGGAGGTGTGAGTTCCCTTTGAACACCTTCTTCTTCACAATATTTGGTGAATTCTTTTGATGTAAACTCACCTCCATTGTTTGTTCTAATGCACCTTAACTTCTTTCCCAACTGATTTTCAACAAGTTTTTTGAACTTCAGAAACTCTTCAAAAGCTTGTGCCTTTCGCCTGAGAAAATATACCCAATTGTACCTGGTATGATCATCCACGAATAGGAGGAAGTATAGGTTTCCTCCCAGTGATTCTTCTTGCATCGGGCCACATATATCAGCGTGCAAGAGCTCAAGTGTTGCCTTGGAATGGTTCACCCCATTGCTGGAAAATGAATGCCTAGCCTGCTTGCCAATGTTGCACCCTTCATAAACACCTGTGAGCTCTATGCTTGGAAGTCTACTCACAAAGCTTCCTTTATGCAAGCTCTACAATCCCTGAAAGTTCAAGTATCCATACCTCTTATGCCAGAGTATGGAGGTTATGTGGTTGCTCGTTGCGATGCTTGCTCGCCCAACTTGATCAAGTTCGAGAAGGAACATGTGGTGTTTGGTCATCGAAACCGCAGCAACTTGCACTCCTATTTTTTTGTCTTTGATGAAACATATTTCTTCATCAAATGTGACTATGTAGCCAGACCTCATCAGTTGTCCTACACTTAATAGGTTATGTGCGAGATGAGGAACGTATTGAATGTCATTTAGAATCTTCATCTCTCCTGAGCTTGCTTTGATCATTACTGCTCCCTTGCCAGCTATCTGTAGCTCTTTATCATCTCCTAGCTTCACAGATTGGTCTCTTGTCTCTACTAGATCATGAAACAAGTTTTGATTGCCGGACATGTGGTTTGAACAACCACTATCCACAATCCAAATACAACCATCACCAAGGTTAGCATAATTCTTCACCATAAACACATTACTAACCTCTGTATGTTGAGCCATGTTAGTCTCCTTGTTTATGAACCAGCATTGAGCTTTCTTATGCCCATATCTCTTACAGTTATAGTATTACACTTGCCTTCTATTTGGCATGTTTCCTTCTTGGACTCCTCTCAGGTCAGCACCTCTACCTCTTCCTCTACCTACACCTCTTCCCCGAAATGATACTCTACCTCGACCTCTGCACGGCTGTATCTCAACACCTCTGCTTTGAACTCCATCTGAAGATAGTAATGCAGCCTTTGCTCTTGGACCTTTTGTCCTAGCTTGGAGTACATTTTCTTCACTCCCCGTGCTTGCATAAATCATTCTATCTTCGTGTGATTGTAAGGACCCGCTTAACACATCAATAGTGAGCTATTCAAGATCATTTGACTCCTCAATAGCTGCAACAACATGCTCAAACTTAGGTGATAGAGTTCTCAATACCTTGGCAGCAATAGCATTTTCAATTACTTCTCCTCCATAGTCTCTCAGCTGGTTGACAACATCCATCACTCTTGCCACATACTCTTGGATGGTTTCATGAGTTTTCATCCGACTGGTTTCGAATTGATGCCACAACCTTTGTTTTCTCACAGCAACAATTTTGGCAGATCCTTGGAACTCATTCTTCAAAAAGGTCCAAGCTCCATGTGCGGTTGTAGAGTTCTTCACCCTTGAGAACACTTTCCTATCCAGTGATTGAAGGATGAGAAAGAGAGCCTTGGAGTCTTTCTTCCGATTCTCCCTCAATCTTGCTTCAACCTCATCTTTGTCATCAAAACCATCCTCAACTATCTCCCACACCTCCTGGGATTTAAACAAAGCCCGCATCAAAATACTCCAGTGATCATACGCCTCTCCGGTGAAGATTAGAACCCCAGGTTGTGAGACATTCACCCCGTTGTAGCTACTTGCCATACCCTAAGTCTCTGATACCACTGTTGGACTTTTGCTGAGGAGAGTAGAGGATACAGAGAAGAAGACAAGTGAGTAGATGATGTAGAGAATAGGGAGAAGTTTAAAGATAACAGTACTTCACTTGCTTGACTGAATTCAAAGAAGGATTACAACTTAAATAAAGCCCAAAAGTTGGCACATAGTTTCATGTAAACAAAAGTCATGATAAAAGCAAAAACATACAAGTTAAACAAAAACCAAACATAAAGTAATACGTGATGAAAGCCTTTCATGTTCATACACACATCAAAGGTTGACTACTCCTTTCCACTGCTTGCATTCCCATTCGTCTAGTCCACAAACAGCATCAGGTCTACAGTAGCATGCATTTGTCAATCACTTCTCTTCCTTGCACTCCATTGATCAAGCATCATTACACCCAATAGCTTCTTTATCAATTAGTTTCATATCACACTTAACAGTATGGTGATGTAATGATCTTCCTCAGAATTTGATGTTGTAGGTAGACTACAAGCACACAGTTCAACAACAGGACAATGTCTAATATGTACTGAATTCAGTAAGGAAGTTCTTCTTCTAGAAATTCCAATTGTCTCCTTCGTCCTCTTTCTTTGGCTTTTTCAGTGATGCCTTCTTCAGTAACTTCTTCTTCTAGC
This sequence comes from Dioscorea cayenensis subsp. rotundata, assembly GCF_009730915.1. Lineage (NCBI taxonomy): Eukaryota > Viridiplantae > Streptophyta > Magnoliopsida > Dioscoreales > Dioscoreaceae > Dioscorea > Dioscorea cayenensis. Next base: position 15,454,426 of record NC_052478.1, read on the forward strand.
ATCTTAAGGGAGACTTTGGCTTGTGAGACCAGTTGCGATTCTTGAGCATGGCCTCGCGAGACTTGCGCTTCTTCTTGACTTGGGCGTCCTCAAAGAACATGTGGCGATGGAACTCTCGGATAATCCCAGCCTTTATTACCGTGCAGCGGAACCTTCGCAATAGGACCTCCTCGGGCTCATGCCAACGCGGGAAAACAGGTCCTCATTGCCACATCCCTATATCATCAATGGAGATTGAGAAGGTGCGCACTGGTTGGGAACTCCAATCCTGGTTTAGAGACAAGGTTTGGAGAGGAAAAAGGATGATCGGGAGAGGTTCCCATATGGGAAGAAGGGGAGAAGGCTATGGAAAGAGATTGCTCGCCAAGACGTCTCTAGTGAAGGGGTTGTCGGTAGTGCTGATCTTGAGGGAGTTCCGGGTCTTGTAGCGCTTCAACAGCAGGCATTGATCATGGTGTTGTATGTGAAAATATTGGGAAATGTGACATCTTGCATCATTTGCTTATAAACATGTCTCATTTCGGAGATCATCCTAAAGTTGGCAAGCAAATTCAGCAGGAGAAAACTTGCAGCAACCATGGTGAGCAGCAACACCATCAAACAAACTACGGCAAGTGACGACAGCAGCAATGGTAACGGGAAGCTTCAGTTATGATTGGCGGCATTATCTCAGGCACTCAATCACGATGGCGGCTTCCTTGACAGACTGTGGCCACGAGCAGCGACAACGAGAGGACGGCATGCGTGGCGACATTATCTCAGCCACTCAAGCATGCCACAGCGATGAACAGCAGCAGCGGTGACGGCGGCAGCGATTTCTTTTATATATATATATGTATATTTTATATCAGCAAGAGAGAGACCCTCTTTTTTTTCTTTTCTCGTTTTTTTTTCTAGTCCTCCCTTTTTCACTCATCTTTTTCCCCTATTTAAAAGAACTTCCTTTTCGTCTTTATCGTAATCCCAAAAATCCCATCATCCATATCCTAACCCTAACTCCCCCGTGAGATCACAACGAAGTAGGTAAGATCGGATTCTTTTCCTCTTTTTTTTTTAATTTTAATTTTAATTAATTAATTAATTTTTATTTTTTTTTAAATAATTTCAAATTTGAAAATTTAAATTTGAAAATTATTTATTTATTTATTATTTTATTATTATTATTATTATTATTTAATTTATTAATTTATTAATTTATTATTTATTATTTATTATATATTCATTATTTATTTATTTATTAAATATTTAATATTATTATTTTTATTATTTTTTTAATTCACTTAACTGAATCTGCCTCGGGATGTGTGCTCAAGTGCTTCAGGATTTGCATTTCTACAGTTGCTTCGAGATCTGCTCTCAGGCTACATGAAATTTAAGATCGTCTTGGGATGTGTGTTTGGTTATCCGAAGATTGAGATTGCCTCGAGATATGTGTTCTTAAGGATAATCTTCTAATTTGCATTTTGCCTCGAGATATGATCTCAGCGGCAATTTTGTGATTTTCATTTTTTGGCTCGAGATATGTTCTCTAGGGCAATTTTGTAATTTGCATTTTGTATTTACCTTGGAATTTGCATTCTAGTCCAAGACAACCAAATAATCAATTAAGATTAAGATTAGGACATTTAAATTTTAATTCTAAATATATCTATGATTAGGATATATTAGAATTTACATTAAATTGGGATTTGGTTTCCATTAGGACATTGAATTGTATTAGGACATGCGTTATATTATTTATATATAAACACTATCTTTTATTTGCGCCTCCTTCTTCTTTTCTTATTTCTATTTTCATTGATTTTGTTCACACCACTATCGATTCATCTTCATTCTAGTTAAATAGAAATCTTTGTGTTTCTGATCACTTTTCCCTGTGGATATGGCTACCCACTCTCCATTGTATTATTACTTCAACAAACCCGTGCACTTGCGGTTCACACACAAAAGGGTGTGTCAATGATCATACCTCACAAAATTTGACATAGGATGTTGTACGCATGATCTTATATCTTTTCTTATTGCAATAGGAATGTCTAACTCATCTATCTTCTCCCCAGTTTCAGACATTGAATTTGATTCATGATAGTGAGTAGACATTTGCTTAATATTAATTCCTCGGATTCTCCATCGTGAATAGGTCTGCTCAAACAATTGCAAGTCACACTGATTTTTTTTCTTGTATTTTAGACTTTGGGCTATTTGTTTTTTGAGTTTTTGGGTAAGAAATTAGAGATGGATGCTGATAATTAGAAACTTGTCAGTCAATCAAATTTTGTGAAGTTGATTGGGGCAAGATTACGAAGTTTGAGTCACTATTTTTCTAGGGATTTCTTTGGGTAAATTTCAGCTGAAGATGTGGGTCCAACAACTTGTTCAAGATTTTTTTTTTAAAAAAGTAACATCCCTTGACACAAAATATTTTTTTTTCTTCTTTATACACCTACACCCTCTTTGTCTTGTAGAATAAACTAAAAATGTACTTATAGGACCTAGGGCAAATTTATCTCTATGTTGACAAATACAGTACACCCAAAAACTTTCAAATCCAATGAAAATGATAAACAAAACTCAGGGTAAAAATCAGATAAAATCTCTAATGGCTTCAAAATTTTAAAACACGGGAAGGAACTCTATTTATGAGATAGGTGGTTGTCAAAATTGCATCCCCCCAAAATTGTTTTGGTAAGTTGAATGTAAATAATAAGGCCCAGCCAACTTCCAACACGTGACAGTTTTTTTATTCAACAATTCTGTTTTGTTATGGTGTACTCACACAGGAACTTTGATGAATAATCCCATCTGTTGTTATAAACTATCCAAAATTAGCATTCAACAATCCTAGAATTGGGCCTTAATCATGGAATGAAATTGCTGAAAAACCTCACTTGTTTTAGATTTATCCTTTGAAAAATATGCCTAACTGACCAGAGAATGATCATCAGTAAAGGTAACAAACCATTTTTTTTTTTTTGGGTTAAATTTGGAATATGAGATGTCCTTCAAATATCGCTATGAAGCAATACAAAAGGATTAGATGCATGATAAGGTCTAGGAGAAGAAAAGACATGAGTATGTTATGCTAATTGGCATATTTCAGACTAAAATTTATTATTGGTTTTGGACAACTTAGGGAACATGAATTTCAAATAAGAGAGGCTAGGATCTCCTAACCTATAATGCAATAACATTATTTGTTGAATTTTGGGAGGTGAATTACTTCCAATATTGTAGGCCTTCCTTTCCACTACCCCTCCGTTTGGTTCACGGAATAGGCATGGGAATGGGAACGGGAGTGGTGGATGGGGATTGGGGATAGGAATAAAAGAATAGGGATAGGAATGAAGATAGTGTTTGGTTGGAAGGAATAAAAAGTGGTAATAAAAAAAAGTAAGAAAGAGAAGTCATGTAAAATTACTTTTATATCCTTTAATGTAAATGAATAATATTACATAGTATAGTACCAAAGTTAATTATATTTAAGAATAATTAATTTTTAATTTTTTTATTTATTAAGGGTATATTGGTAATTAAAAAGGCAAAAAAGGGAAGGAATGCTCATGCCCCCCAATTTTGGGGGCATGAGCAATATGGGTTTTGAGGGGATGAAGCCCCCCTCATTCCCATCCCCAATCCTATTGGTGCATACCCAAACATGGGTATGCACCAAAAGTGGGAGTGATCACCATGCCTTGGGGATCACTCCCTCAATCCAAACACTACCTACATGAACATCCTTAAAATAATAAAGACCATTAAGCTCCCTATCATTGCCAATCTTCTTCTCTATTGACCGGTCTTGGAAAATACATGTACAAGGAGAGAATGTCACTTTACAATCCACATATTTAGTTATTTTACTCATTGGTAATAGATTTCATGTTAAATTTGGCACAAGCAGAATTCCCTTTAGCATCATATTGGAACCTATTTTTATTGTACCACGGATGTTGATCCATCTGCAATTGCCACCATATAATTTCTTGAACAAAGCAAATATGCGGAAAATAGTTGTGTACATCCCATCATATGATTAGTTGCACCCGAGTTAATGATCCATGGTTTTTCTCTCCTATTATGCCACAAAAAATAGTAAGATCTGTACCTAAGGAGTGCATTTCAAATCGTATTTTTCATACCTCCAGTGTACTCTTTTGCTCTTCTTTTAGCATTTTTTGTTTATGAATGACGCTATTCTGGGTATGTTTGTACTTGGTGCTGGCTTTTAGGGCTCATAACACATATGGAGTGAAATCAGGGACAAAATAGCATGACGAAGACAATTTGTGGAAGTTTCCAATGCTAGCACGGGTGTGCCATCTCCCAATGGTTTCTCTAAATGGGATTCCTCTACTTTTTAGCAGGAGCACAGTTGGAGCATGGGGGTGGTTGCTACCCGTGATTATCTCTGGATAAGAGTCACTTATGGTTTCAAGGGAAGCACAGTCTGCGTGCTCCTTTTATGGGCATGCTCACACCGGGCCCGTGGGGGAATGACCATGCTGTCCCCGTGATTATGTCTAGATGACCCTTAGCCATTTTTCACTAAGAAGTCCAAGGATAGCATGATCTGAGCACGACCGTGCTCAGACCGTGTCAAGCCCGAAAGTTCCTTTTTAACTCCCGGATTTAGGGTTTCTTTTTATCTTTTGTTCGGGAGTCTTCTTCTCCAACAGAGGAGCCTTCAAGGGAATGATGATCAGTCATCACCACAGGAACTAAGGGGATCAAGGTTGAGCTAGAGATGCTGGAGAAGTGGAGTTTGCTCATTTTATGGTGTTTATTGTTGTACAACTGAAGAGGTCTTTGTAAAAGGAGGAATTCATGATTTCTTTCTTGTTTGTGTTTATCTTTTACTCTCAGTTGTATGAATTCATGAGGGGCTAACCATACCACGGTGCCCTGGGATTGTGAATTTTGTTTCTTTTTATACTTTGACTACTTTTTTCCTAATGCCTATGGACTTCTAAAGTGTTCTTATGTTTTTACTGTGTTGCATAACTTAGCGTGCTTGATTTGTATAGTTTCTTGTGTAAAACTCGGCATGTGTGGATTACCATAGTTGTGATTTCCCCTGGTAATTGCAAAACCTGGCATGCATGAAGCCCGTAGTTACATTAGCAAAACTTGGATTATTTGAGAGCCGCAGATGCAACAGAGCTTTTGAGCACCCAAAAGGATTTTAGAATGTACCTTGGTAGGCATTAGACTCAAGTCAGTATCTCGAGCACATAGGAATTATCTCGGGGCATTGTTCTCTTGTTATCGAAACTCAACCCTAGTCTACCTGGTTCTTCAACCCTTTAGTTCTTTTCCCTTTTGTTTAGTATTTAATCACTTCATCACCCCTTTGGATTAACTAGATATTAGATGATCAACTAGTACTCGAAGTTTAATCCTTGTGGTTCGACAACCCTACTCTTAGCGGGGTACTACTGTATTAATTATAATGATACGTGCACTTGCGGAGAGTACATCAGTACTTTTTTGTGCTATAAGGGATGTCAAATTTGATTGATTTATCAAGTGTTTCACCTGCTTAATTTGTTCTTTTGTAAAAGTGGATGGCCTATTTTTTGCTTCATGTATTCCAACCTAGACTCCTTTCCTAATCTGTTATTCAACACGAGCACGAGTAAGAGTCCAATTTAGGGGCTTGCCATGCAGCTTCTAACAAGTGTCCTTAGTATGATAGGGTTTTCTTTTGCAATGTTCACACCAATTTTTGTAGATTTTTGTTTCTCCTTATCCCTTTTACTTCACACAATGAGAACCGATTCTTCCATACTTGGAGCCTGCATTCCCAGCATAACCCTTCTTCTTGATTTCTCTTTTCAAACTTCTGCAAAAATTTCCTTGATCGGAGGTAATGGTTTAATTCCTAATAGTTGTCCTTGAACTTCATTAATATTTTTGGAGAGCCCAGCCAAAAAAATCATATATCTAATTACAATCTACCATCTTTTTATACACCACTACATCCTAAGGATCTTTCCAAGACGAAGTTGTAAATAAGTCAAGTTCTTGCCAAATTTTGGTTAATTCATGATAGTAGTATTGAGTGACTTCCTTCTCTCCTATCAGAAATTTCTTGCCTCATTTCTGATTTCAAACATTTGGGAAGTATTTTCCAAATCTGAATAAGTTAGAGCCACTAAATCCTAGATCTTCTTTGCTGTTGGAAATAGGATGTTGGTATTAAAGAGATGGTCTTCCATAGAGAAAATTAGCCAGGCCATAACCATCAAGTTCTGTGCCTTCCAACCTACATACGTAGGATCATCTGTAGATGGCATATGTGTTACACCATTCAAGTATCCTACTTTACCTTTTCCTTTCACAACCATAAGAATAGATCTTAACCATTTATGAAAAAGTTTCCATTAAATTTGCATGCTGTAATTTGCAAAGAAGAATAATTCAGATTTATCGAGTTTGTAGTGGGAATGATTGTAGGGGTAGGTTGAGATGTGCTTGACACATCTTCAGAACCATCTTCTTTACTTGACCTTGCTAATGGCTTCCTATACATCTTTCTTTGCAACATGGTGTTTAGTCAGGCCAAATTTAAGCAAAGCTCTGATACCATGATGAAAAACACAAGGAGAGGATAATGTTGGAGAGAAAACATTGCAAATTCTCTTCTTCCTATTGAATTTGAAACTTATCATTAATCTCCTCTTATTAAAGTTAAGATTCTTGAGATGCAAATAACAATAAATCCGTAGAAATAAGAAATTATTAATTAGCAAGTCATCCTATTTTTTAGTTAATAAACCCACTAACAAACATCAAGTTAGAGGATTGTAAATTGTGAATGTCCTTCCCAGTATTGTTAATATCAAAATCAAGGGAACTCATACCTGAAGGAGGTGTGTGGTCCATTTTAGAAAGGGCACTAAAATAGGAAATGGGTAATTTTGGTAGACTTTGATGTGTTTGAGTCATTAAAGTGAACACCAAAGTTAGATGCATGATTTCCAAATACCCTTTCCATTTCTTTAACTTCCTCAAATTTTAAAGGAAATTGAAGGCATTTCTTCAATGAAATTAGAGCAATTTACTTTTGCTTTATTGTCATCCCACTTTATTCACACATGAGATATGCTCACTTTAGATCTCTCTCTCTCTCTCTCTCTCTCTCTCTCTCGTGTGTGTCTCTGTCTCTGTCCCTCTCTCTCCATTGGAAAATTTTCCTAGGGTTTTCTAATGAACTCTAACATTCTCTGGTGGTTTCATTGGAAAGAAGTTCTTCCCAACCCTTCTTTCATTCTAATAATCTTTGTCTCTTTCGCCTTTTTTTTTTCCCTCTAAAAAAGAAGTATAGATCAATGCCCTACTTCATCAATCTAGTAGCTTATGCTTTTAATGAATATTGGCAAGATTTTCCATACAAATTTACTATCCCTTTTTTCCCATCTTCACTGATCTACTAAGTGCAAGTGATGTCATTTACAAAAGATCGCAGAGACTTAATGACCATCCATCGATTTGAGCCCCTTCCTCTTAGATTCGAACTTTAACCCTCTTAATCATAAAAATATCTGTGTTCTTTGATTTTTCCTAATTTTGATCTAATGATCATTGTTTCATAGAAACCTAAGAAGTTAATTTTATTGAATTTAGGTGGTTTGAATTTCTATGTGTGCTATAGTTTAGTAATATTCATTGTAGTTTTTATTTTTAATGATTCATATTCTTGAAAAGGAAAGTAGTTATGATATTAAGAAAGCTTATTGAATAGTTCAACCATTGACTCTTTTACCCCTTTTAATCAAAATAGCTTGCTAAATGCATAGGCTATTTGGTAATTGAAATTTTGGTTTTAGCAAAAGAACAAAGAAGAAAATCATCAAAACTATTAAATGCGGTTGTATTGTATGACTTGTATGGCTTAGTCAATGTAATTATTGTCAATCTTTCTATTTAATATGGCTATAGAATTTTATGTAAAGAAAATTTTAATAATTTACTATTATTTTGAAGCTAATTTTAATAATATGGCTTAAATTATATATGTAACATTGGCTTATATATGCATTGATCAATTAGACTATAACAGTAATATAAGAGAAATGAGTGGATTGATATTTGTCATTATAGGGTAAAAAACTCATTTAACATTAAATAAGTGTTAAAATAATTTTCCCTAGCATTAAAATTAATGTTTCCTTTCTAGGTAGAACTCAAATAAATTATTTTGACCTATTAAAAAAAGTGTGAAGTAGAATTTTATGTTTTATTTATTTATTTTTATGGCACAATCTAACAACTAATGCCATTGATCTAGATCAACTGCTCTTGTAACCTATTAAATTTATAGATTCATAGTCATATTAGTAGTTAGAAATGCCAAATATACTAGTTTAATATTGTACCTTTGATGAAAGTTAAAGGTTGTGATAAGTGTTTAAATATGGTAAATCTTATATCATTTATATGTACACTTTGCATGCATATTCAATAAAAATGCCACCCACTTGTACTTCATTAATTGTATTTTGGTTTATAGCGCAAGATTAAGGTCATCCTATTATGAGGGAGAATTTGGACGTTGTTTCACTGCAAAATAAAGAAGTTTAGAGTTAAAAAGGGCCCATATGAGCTACCATATGCTCATATGCATTATTGCTATGTTTTCCCCATTCGAAGAAGTCAAGAAGAGGCATTTTCGGGGCATATGGGTTACCATACGGGCATATCAATCTCTAGAATTTCATATAGGCATTCATATGCTCCATATGATTGAGCAAATGGTTTTCCAGCTACATTAACATGAGTTTCATCCCATACGGGCTCCCATATTGACACATGCCTACCCATAGATGGTGAACCTATTTAAGATGTTGCTTATGGTTGAGAATGAGAGCTTTCAATTGGGGGACATCCTTTGAGCCACCATTACATGGAGAGGAAGGGAACACAAAGATACACCACATGAAGCACATTAGTATCAAGTATTCAATGGAAACATCTTGGAAGAGATACTATTGGCATCATGGGGGGTTCTTCTGTGTTTCTTCATCTATACAGTAAGATTTGTAGGCTAAGAAAGTTTTCATGTTTATTTTCATTGCTTTGTAATTCCTTGTGTTGGATTTGTGTTCTCCTTTCACGGGGGTACTAATTTGTTAGGTATCTGGGCATAATGAAACCTAGGGTTAACATGTAATAATATATTGGATGCTAATCATCATTTGGTTATTTGGGTTTTGAGATTCTATTGAGTGTTCTTTTGTTGCAATGGATATCTATATAGCGATAGCCCGGATTTTCTATTTCAATTCCAGTGAGCGATGAGCAAATTCCTCCTTGCATGTAAATCTACCTCAAAGAGGGAATTGTTAGTACAACTAGAGATAGAATATTAAGGAAGATGACT